>NW_015167075.1:265159-340790 GCF_001447785.1 Gekko japonicus
TTGTAGATTTGTAGTCTTTTGAAAAAAGTAATAAAAAAAAACCCCCTCCGGGGGGCAAAAAAAAAAAAAAGATTAAACTGTAAGTAGGTAGCCATCATTTCAGCTAATGATTGTTCCCACCTGGAAGGTGAGGAGTTAAAATGATCAGCTTCTTTGGGAAAAGCAAGTCAAAAGAAGGAAGGATTGGGGAACAAGAGCCTAAATGCTTGCAAGTCTAGAGACCAGCCTTTGTTAAGTTCCTGCCACATTTGGCTGAAGGAATGCCAAGGTAACATAGTGTTCTATATAGGTTAACTACTTTGTGGTTAACTTCCTTTGTGGTTTATTTCTAGTGTCCTGAAACATCCTGATTAGTTTCATGTTTATCTGCATTGGCTTTTCTGTAGGATGGTTGCTACTTAATAAAATGATTTCCTTGTAAAGGGATCTGATTGCACTGAGTACCCATGCACTTTGTCATTCGTCCATGCATATGTGCAAATCCTGCCTTCTGCTGACTCAAGCATAGGTAGAGTCGTGGCCAGCAGAAAAGTTAGGGGTGGCTTGTGTGGTAGCAGCTACTGGAGAAAAGGAGATCCCAAAACCTCAGGGTGAGAGTTCGGGGAGGAAGGGTTTTCTCAAAAGGAGCTGGGATTCCTCACACACATGCACTTGGGAAATAAGACCCTCTCTGTCACTTACTGGCTTAGAGAAGGGAGAGACAGAGTGAAGCCCCATGATGCACTGTGATGCTATCTACATTAAAGCCATCTTATATGAGATGTTTTCCACACAAACGGTTCTCCCCGCTCTTGCATTTCTATTCCCTTTCCTCTTCAGCTGGTTTCCGCAATGGTATTTGCAGTCTGAGATGCAGAAATGAGGTTTGCTCCCTCTTGTGTGTCCTGGAAACAGGGAAGTCTGATGCTGCACCGCATGGGAAGACAAACCTTGTTTTTGCATCTTGGACTGCAGATACCATTGCGTAAACCAGCTGAAAAGGCAGAGTAATATAAATGCAAGAGCGGAAAGAGCCATTTGTGCAGAAAACATCTGAGTCTGGGATGTTCAGTTCTGTTCAGAATTGGGGCTTGATATAAGTAAAATGCTTTCAAGGTGAGGATTTGACATCGTTGATAATTTGAACCAAAGGAAAGGCCAGGACTCAACTTCATAACCTATAAAGAAAACAGTATTTCTGAGCAGTAAAGAATATCTTTCTTTCCTTCACTAGTAAGCAGCTACCACCCATCTCCACATATCTAGGCTTTAAAGTTGCAAGAAAACTGCTAGACAAAGATGGAGAGGGGGAAAGTAACAACCTTCCTTAATAAATATGGAAGTTAGTTTGTCACACTGGGTAAAAAGTCAATGAAAACCAAACTGGGTTATATTACTTTTCTTTTGATATTTTGGTTGGTGGTCCTAATAGAGGGTACTACATGACTTTTCTTTATGGAATTTTTCAGTGGACTAACATGGCTACCTACAATCCCTGTTTGCTTTGCATATATGCCTTAAGAGTTTCAGTTGTCTTATTTGACATGTGGACATGATTAGGAATGAGCACGGACTGGGAAAAGGCAGTTCAGTTTGTGGTTTGTGGTGTGCCCAGTTCACAAACCATGAATCATCATGAACTTTTGACTGCCAAACAAACCAGTTCAGTTTGTGATGGTAGAACCCCCTGGCATGATAGAGTCACCAAACTCCATGGGGATCTCCAACTGACTCTCCTCTACCTGCTCTCCAGGTTTGGTGAGGATTGGATTTATGGGATCTGTGTTATGGCCACTCAAAGAAGGTGCCCCCAGGAAAGTGCTCTCTGGAGAAATGACAGGCGGTCATTTTTACAGGCACAGGTTCAGGAGGTTTAGAAGTGTATAGAACAGATCCTGTGAAAGCTAGAGATCCTGTGAAACCTAGAGACATGGAGAAATGACAGGCGGTCATTTTGACAGGCACAGGTTCAGGAGGTTTAGAAGTGTATAGAACAGATCCTGTGAAAGCTAGAGACATTCCCCAGAAGGAGCCACTGCGGAGCCAAGCCGAGCTGAGACAGAGCCCACCGTGAGGAAGGCCGCAGAACAACTCGCCGGCAGGGTGCCTGGTAGGCATTCACCGTCCCTTTACATGTGGTCCTAGGTAGGAAATGTAATAATCCCTGTAAACCACTCAGAACCTTCGGGATTGAGCGGTATAGAAATTGAATGTTAAATAAATAATTTTTTAAAAAGTCGCCAGGGACCTCCCCCAGATGCTCCTCTGCATGCTCTCCAAGTTCTTCCCCCCTTGTGCTTTGAAGTTTGATAAACATTTATATTGAGTGGAGACAGTCTATCTGAAAATGTTTCCATTTATGACCTGCTACAAACTGCTTTAAAGTTCATGGAAACTTCATGGAGGTTGACCAGCCATGAACTTAAATTCGTTAACCATGAACTGGCCAAAATTCATCACATATTTTAATTCTTGAGCTGGTTTGTGCCGATCCCTAAACACAATGAGACCCTAGAACAGTGATAAATTTACAAAGTCCATTTAGTAGGATAAACTGTGCTGGTAGAAAGTATAGTTGGATAAATAAGATTTGTGTGTGTGTGTGCATGCATCTGAAAGTCATGTTGACCTCTGGTGACAGACCCCTAGTAGGGGCCTGGAGGATATTCAGAGAGGTGGCTGAATAAAGCCTGCCCCTGTTTTCCTGACTTGGTATTGCAAGGAAATCTCTCATCCAAGTACTAAGTTGGTTAAGTAAGATTGATTATATATTGCATGTATTTTACGCATGGTTTGCATTCAGCCTTCAGAAAACTGAAGGTTGCTTTCTGAAGGAGAAGTATTCACTTTCTTGGATGCAATTCAGTGTAAGTCATTACATAATGTGCAGTTAGTTCTGGAAATACTTGTTTGTGTTCAGTAATAATTACTTAATTCTGTGAGATGAGATACCTGTGGAATCCAAGCACTGGATCTACGCTCCTCCCAGCCTACCCAGAAGTAGATATGGCTGCACTAGAAGTGGAGTGGTAGAACCTGAACAGGACTTGCCTCTTTGCTCCTGGCCTGTCTGAAAAACCAGAAGGCTGAGTGGATAAAGGGGCAGTCACTAAGCTTGGATGAGAGAAGCACAGGTCTGGCTGACTCTAGGAGTGAAAGGCCTTCATTAGAGGCCTGCTGGAAGCCCCAAGAAAGGACAGGTCCCTGTAGGATAGCCCTTCGGGACCTATCACTTACCTCAAGTGCTATTCCATTTAAGGAGTCCCCACTCCGCAACGAACATGAAATTGAGCAAACTTCAGAGGACGGCGGAAGACCGGAAGGCCTGGCGGGAGCTGGTCCATGGGGTCGTGAAGAGTCGTACTCGACTGTGCGACTGAACAACAACAACTCAGCTGTTATAAGCTGGGAAAGGGCTGTGAAACAGCCAATTGGGATTGACTTGACTAACCTCATATTGACCAGCAGATGAGATGCACCTGTGATGCTTGCAGTCATTGACATTTCCCAATACACACAGGGGCTGTCTTTGCAGCAACCACACTCTGAGGCCCTACCCCACCCTCAGGTTAAAAGCACAGTTCACAAATGTCCATAGGTTAACATATATGTGAGTCAAAGTCCTTTACCCAATAAAATATGCTATAATCACTTTTAAATGATACAAGGCTGTTCCCAGAATTTTGTTCAGAGAGGAGGGATCCAAATAAAAACATTAAATGTTCCAGGTGTATTGCATGACTCTTTACCAAGTGCTTTGGGGCCCTTTGCTTATTAGGGGAAACTAGTGGTTTTACCATTTGAAGCCACTGGATAGTATGCAGCAGCAGGTAGGTTAAGAACCTGGAATTTCATTTCCCCTAGGATCGCAAACCTGAATCTCTGAATACTTCCATCAATAAATGAGCCCTGCGATCTGAAGAGAAACCAGAGTATAATAAATGAGCCCTTAAATAAGACCCCAGGAAGAAACTGGATTTTATTGAGTGAAAGGCTGGTAAACTTTTGTTTGATATTGCTGTTTCACAAGTCTACGTGCAAGTTGGTGGAAAAATAAGTGCAAAAGTTTTCTGTATTTTAATTTTTAAAATGTCTTCCTATAAAACATGTATTCAAGGTAGCTTATAACTAACTCCAATTAAAACAATATTTTCTTTTTCAGATTCTTTCTTTGACAACAATGAATTTTGCTTTTGAGCTTCCCTTTTCAGAGATGACTGTTGTCTTCTTTACAATGGCATCTATTTTAATTTCTGTATGGATTTTAATTACTAGCATAACAAGAAAACATCCACTTCCCCCAGGACCTTGGTCCCTGCCAGTTGTGGGGAATCTTCTGCAGCTGGGGGAGTATCCTTATGTTTCATTTGACCACATGAGGAAGAAATACGGAAATGTGTTTTTGATAAAGCTGGGAATGGTACCAGTTGTGGTAGTAAATGGCTTTGATGCTGTGAAGCAGGTGCTGTTGAGAGATGGGGAGAGTTTTGCTGGCCGACCTGATATGCATACCTTTTCTTTCTTTGCCAATGGAGAAAGCATGTCTTTTTCAGTGCAGTATGATGAGCAATGGAAGCTTCAGAAGAAAATTGCCAGCAAAGCTTTAAGGTCCCTTGCTAAGTCAGAAGCCATGTCCTCAACTTGCTCTTGTCTTCTTGAAGAGCACATCTGTGCCGAAGCTTCAGAGCTGGTGAAAACCTTCGTGGAACTTTCAGCAAAGGACAGCAGCTTTGACCCCTCTGCTGTTACCACCGCTGCTGTGGCTAATGTGGTCTGTGCCCTCTGCTTTGGCAAGAGATACAACCACACTGACAAAGAGTTTTTAAGTATCATTAAGCTAAATCATGATTTTCAAAAAGCCTCCAGCGTGTTCAACCCAGCGGATTTTATACCTTGTCTTCGTTACCTTCCACTCCCCAATGCAAAAGCTGCTCGTGAATTTTATGGGAACTTCAATACATTTGTTGCCCAATGTGTTAAAGGCCACTATGCTACATATGATGAGGTAAGCTTTCCAAAATGGAGATTTTAAATACTATTTGATGGTACAACGTCCCAGAAAAACTACATGCTTAGTGATTAACAGTGTATAAGGTACCCAAAGCATTAGGGAGACCCCACATTCAATTAAATACATTCAGGCATTAAATGTTGCCTAAATGCACTGTGTGGCTAATGGTGAAAAAAAAAGGAAGTGTGCACATCGTACCTCCTCCTGATTTCCATGACTCGTGGTTTCTATGGTGAGTCACATCTTACCAGGTAAAAACAATTGGATGGGCCTACTTCTCTAAACCTGCTTCTCTAGCACATTAAGAGAGCAATCCTAAGCAGGTCTACTCAGAATCATACTTAGGTCTATTCAGTGGGGTTTACACCCAGGACAGTGCTCTTAGGATTGTAGTGTTTATAAGCATTGATTATGAATTGCCCATGTGAAGGAAAATGGCATGAAGAAGTTGAATACATTGGATAGGGCCTTGTTCTTGCTGCCCTGTGCTTGCTCCAAGTTACCTGTAGCAGCACCAGCATTGCAGCCATTAAGGAGGTGATGAAGAAGTGCAGAAAAGCAGTAATGTACTGACAAAGGTAATAGCAACCTCATTCTGTTTGTATTTACTTAATCATGAATTCCATTTAATTTATTGGTACTTAGGGCAGTGGTAAATAGTAGAGATGGTACAGAAGACATGTATTCTGTGTGATTGTTAGTGTTATTTATGGCACCATCAAAATGAATAGCAGTTTACTGGAAGGATTTGCTGCACTAAATACACACTATAAGTATAGGAACAAAATATGAGTCTTTTTACCAGGTGTTTTGTACATGGCACTATTGTGGTGATTTTTTGATCCACACTCTGAGGCCATTGTTCAGAATTAGATAAAACTCTTCTCTAACGACCAGGTGGAATACCCACTTCATGGAGTAGTTCTGGGAGGGGCAGAACAAAATGGAAGTTGTTCTCAGACAGGATGATGGAGGTAGTCTCACTGTCTCATCTCTCCATCTTATACAGCCAGGTAGAATGGCTGCTGATGGACATAGCTGTTCAAATACATTTGTACAAGTTGTTTCTGCATGTGGTCAGATGTTTGCATACTCTAGGCACATATCCATGTGAAGGTACTCCTGCTGTTTTAACAGGAAACGTTCACAAAACTGGTCTGGGAAACCCCATGTGGGTAAAATACTTCTCCTCTTCAGCCTCTTAGAGCTGCTGGCTCAAATTCCAACACCAGCTGAAGCAAAATGCCCTGAACAGCAGTGCTCCTGTGTACTTTCCCAGACACATTAAGCTTACAATATACGTGAGAATAATGACTGACATGCTGACAGTAAGGAACTTTTGACTTGGTACTGAAGCACTACTGTAAGTTTGGAGATGGTGAGGGAAAAAATCCCAGAAATAGAGCTTATTCAGGAGCTGTCACACAATGCAACAAAGAGGCAAATTGTCTGTTTGGATGTGAGACATCCAAACACCTGATAAAGTTATACTGCTTAAGCAGAGGAGCAGAGAGAAAAAAGTATGAGGGGGGTGAGACTAGGAGAAAAATTGAGAGAGAGAGAGAAATCTATAGCTACTAATCATGGGATCCAACAATCAGTCCTATTTTGATGCAGGGTCCAGGGGCTTGGGCAGTAGCAAATAAGCCAAAAAAAATCAAGCCTACCCGTTAAGCATCATGGGGCCAAGCAGGCCACAGCACATTGTGGAGAAATTATAAGGCAAGACAGGTAGTGGCTTGGAACTGCGAGGGCAGATGCAATGACTACATGTCCAGAAGGGGGCCGTTTGTGAGTCCAGCTAAGATTGTTCAAGATAGGGAAAGGGATTTCTAGGTTCACATTCAAACCTAGGCGAAGTCGGAAACAGGACTGAGGTGGCAGACCCAAAGACGGGCATAGTCCATGGGGGAGATAATTGGACATGGTAATGCTTTCAGAGACTGTAGTGGCAAAAAGTTAACTGATGAAATTTGGGGTTCTTGAATAATGATCTGAGAGCTGTTTCCAGATGCAGCTTATCAAGCCAGAATAGTTTATCAAGCCAGAATTGTTTATCAAGCCAGAATAGCTGAATCGGGTGTGGTCCTGCTCCTCCCATCAGTCTCTGTCTTTAGTTCTATACTGGCCAGATTTTTTTTTCTTTGTTCTTAATGCAAAAGATGGAGGCAAGTAGATCTGAAGCATAAAGATGGAGGTGACAGGTACTAATTGAAGACAGTATGGTCATAACATATTAGTATAATATTAAGGAAATTCTGGTGTAATAGTGGTATGCCCCACAGTACTAGTAACACCTTTACTACACCCTACATCAATGTATCAGAGTTTTGCTTAAAGAATTCATTGCCAATATAGCATTGTATTTAATAGGACAAATTTAGCATGTTTATATAGCTTGTAGGAACTGCGAGGGCAGAGGCAATGACTACATGTCCAGAAGGGGGCTGTGTGTGAGTCCAGCTGAGATTGTTCAAGATAGGGAAAGGGATTTCTAGGTTCACATTCAAACCTAGGCGAAGTCGGAAACAGGACTGAGGTGGCAGACCCAAAGACGGGCATAGTCCATGGGGAAGGTAATTGGACATGGTAATGGTTTCAGAGTCTGTAGTGGCAAAAAGTTAACTGATGGATTAATGATCTGAGAGCTGTTTCCAGATGCAGCTTTCCCCTCCTAGGGTCTTCTAGAAACTACCTGTTTATCAAGCCAGAATAGCTGAATCAGGTGTGGTCCTTCTCCTCCCATCAGTCTCTGTCTTTAGTTCTATACTGGCCAGATTTTTTTTTGTTCTTAATGCAAAAGATGGAGGCAAGTAGATCTGAAGCATAAAGATGGAGGTGACAGGTACTAATTGAAGACAGTATGGTCATAACATATTAGTATAATATTAAGGAAATTCTGGTATAATAGTGGTATGCCCCACAGTACTAGTAACACCTTTACTACACCCTACATCAATGTATCAGAGTTTTGCTTAAAGAATTCATTGCCAATATAGCATTGTATTTAATAGGACAAATTTAGCATGTTTATATAGCTTGTATTTATTAAATTAACCTTTAGAAAAAGTATGCCATCTTGGCTTTTCTTGCCATATTTATTTATCTATCTGGACCATTTGTACACCCCATCTTTTCCCTGGCAGTCAGGACCCAAGGTGGGTATCAAAAACAGGTACTGAAAAGTTAGGCAGGGCCCATTTAAACAGCCCCATAAGCTCTTTTAAATAAGGAGTCTGGCCTGAAGGCCCCAGAGATAAGTGCCTGCCTTACCCCCTTCCAGGACATAACAGTGGAGCAACAACAGAAAAGGCCTCTCTCAAAGAGCATCTTAAATTGCTTTCCAGTGATCAGAAGTAGCTGAGTTGGAACATTTGATTGGGTAGCGGATTAACAAAATGGACATTACAGAGTTTAAATGTTATATTCCATATTTTACTTGGAAATTATTTTTATTTCAAGACTTTTGCCCACCTATAAATAGTTTAAGAGAACACAATAGCACATGCTTCCTTCACATTATATAGTCTAAATTGTGGGGGGGAAACTAAAGCAAAGATACTAAGAATTAATGGACTAATTTTAGGATGTCCAAAGGACTGTGAATGCTGTGTCATCGGGGCTCCCCAATTTACTTTAAAGGTAAAGGTTCCCTTGCTCGAAAGCCAGTCGAATCCGACTCTAGGGTTGCGGTGCTCATCTCCGTAAAGAGCATCTTAAATTGCTTTCCAGTGATCAGAAGTAGCTGAGTTGGAACATTTGATTGGGTGGCGGATTAACAAAATGGACATTACATAGTTTAAATGTTATATTCCATGTTTTACTTGGAAATTATTTTTATTTCAAGACTTTTGCCCACTTATAAATAGTTTAAGACAACACAATAGCACATGCTTCCTTCACATTATATAGTGTAAACTGTGGGGAAAAAACTAAAGCAAAGATACTAAGAATTAATGGACTAATTTTAGGATGTCCAAAGGACTGTGAATGCTGTGTCATCGGGGCTCCCCAATTTACTTTAAAGGTAAAGGTAAAGGTTCCCTTGCTCGAAAGCCAGTCGAATCCGACTCCAGGGTTGCAGTTCTCATCTCCGTTTCAAAGCCGAAGAGCCAGCGCTGTCCGAAGACGTTTCCGTGGTCATGTGGCCGGCATGACTAAACACCAAGGCGCACGGAACGCTGTTACCTTCCCACCAAAGTGGTACCTATTTATCTACTTGCAATTTCTTGCTTTCGAACTGCTAGGTTGGCAGGAGCTGGAACTAGAGATGGGAGCTCACTCCGTCTTGCGGCACCTGGGTCTCGAACTGCTGAACAACTGACCTTCCAAAGCCTGCAGTTCAGCGTCTTAACCACTTGAGCCACCACAGCTCCACAATTTACTTTAACAGAGTTTAATTTCAGTGATGGTGCCTCCAGGTTCAACTTCCGCAGAAGTGCTTACTCTGCTTGTCAGCTCCAGTTCCAACTGAGGCAAATCTGTTTAAGCCACATCCTGTTTCTCCAAAGATGGTCTATGGACAACATGTACATTTCCTAGGGAAAGTCACATAGAAAAATGAATTGCAGCTTTGAAACTGGACTAGAATTTCATATGTGTGGATAATGCATTTTTAGGAAAGGGGGGGGAAATCCCATGTTGCTGAATTTATGAACTGTAGGCTCTGATTTTCATTTCATACCAAGATGCTCTTTTCAACTCCCTGTAGAATAAACAAGCAGTTGTTTTCAAATCATGTAGCTTGAAAAGTGGTTAGACAAAAATAGCATCAAGGGTTTTGTTTGTTTCTTTTAGAACCATCTCCGAGACATCACTGATGCTCTGATAAGTGTAAGCAATGAAAAAAAACCTGATGGGAAAGCTGCAGCCTTATCTAGCGAGAAGATAATAAATACTGTTAATGATATCTTTGGAGCTGGTAAGTATATATTTTTAAATCACACTGGTCAATGTGGACGTTAAAGCACATTTATTCTAAGCAGATCTCTGATCTTTTGGGTATGAAGAATGTGAGGACCTTGTGGGGATCAGAACGGTATTCCTATGTTACTTGGATGAGTGAATCTGATGTAAGATTGGTGAGGTTACGAAGAACTGTGGCAGATCTTGCATTTCCTGCTATGATATTTTCTAGTCTGATCTACATAGATGATGGTTTGGGGTTGACTCAGATCTTTGTGTCAAATAATCTCAAATGTTTGGCTATAACTAGTTCAACACACATTTAGAATAGAATTCCACACAATCTGGTTCAGTCCACTTTGCTATTCAACATGAGAAATATTGGAAATCGGGACAGGTTGAATTATAGAAAAAAAAAGATCACTTGTTCAGTAAACCTCCAAAGCCCATAATGTGTTGCAGCAATGAGGAAAACATTAATACATGTAACAGATTTCCTGGGAGATAGACACCAATGGACTCAAACTTTGTTCTGAGGTAAATATTAACACACAACCAGGAGTTGTGACATATTAGATTTTATACAGTGGATGTCTCAGGAAACCACTATCTCGGGCACTATCTCAGGCAAGCATATAATGTCTCAATGTAGCTTTCTGCTGCCATTTAAGCTGTACACCAGGGTAGCAAAACCCTTCTAAGCCTGTTGTAGGCCCATAGCCATGGGGGGAGGTATATTTGAAAGTGATTCCCCCCTACTAAATTAGCCCTGCCCACCTATCTCAGGCAAGCATATAATGTCTCAACGTAGCTTTCTGCTGCAATTAAGCTGTACACCAGGGCTAGCAAAACCCTCCTAAGCCTGTTGTAGGCCCATAGCCACGGGGGGAGGTATATTTTAGGGTGATGCCCCCCCACTAAATTAGCCCTGCTCGCTACTGCCCATCCCTCCTGGTTCCCCCTCTCCCCTCCCCATCCCTCCCAAGCCCACATGAGCTGCTGCGTCTTTGTTTTGCTGCCCAGCTGGGCTTTGCCGGCCTCCAGCTCTCCAAAGAGGAGCAGGGAGGGGTCAGGAGGCTGGCTGCACAGGTGGGCCATTCTCTCTTGGCTGTGCAGGCATGGCTGCAGACCATGGAGACTCTGAGTCCGTCCTTCCAGGAAATGAAAATGAAGCCAGTATCGAACTACAGACCAATTAGTCTTCTGAATGTGATTTGTAAGTTATATACTAAACACCTCTGTGAGGAGCTGTGTGAATGGCTAGATCATAGCAACTTACTTGAAAATGAAGCCAGCCAGATCCAAGCATGGCAGGAGTTTGGATCACAAAACAGCAACAACTGCAAAGGGACTGCCACTCTGCTGAGCCTGGCTGCCAGGTTCCACCTCTTTTGCACTAAGAGTCTGGCAGAAGGCAGAACACTGCCCAGCAGAGCTTGCACAGCGAGGAGCACCCCAGGCATGGAGGAGCCTTGAGAGAGGCTCTGCGCTGCATGCTCAAAGAATGGGATGGGATGGGGAAGGTGAGTGGCTGGAGAACTTTGTATGGGGTGGGTCGGGACCAGGAGAGTGGGACTGGTGATCTCTTCAGCCCTCCCACCCGAGAGTTCCCCCCTTTGTGACTTCTTTGGGAAGCGTGGTTGTTGCTATGGTGGCTCACATTGCCGGGATCCATGTCAGAGTTATTTTATTATTTTTGTGACCTCATGCCCCTCAGTGCCCCGCCAACCAAAAATTTTCTGGCTACGGGCCTGGCTGTTGTAACAGCTCAGTTAACTCCTCAGACAGGGAACTTTCACCAAAGATCTGATACCTCCTCAGATCTCAGTTCCCAATCCAATCAGATTAACCCTTCTCTCTCAGTCATCAAAAGCCAATTTACGATTCTCAGCCTTTAAACCCAGCTTCTGACTAACAATCTCACCCTGTCAGATCTTAACTTCTCCATTACACAGCTTCTGATGGCTGATTGACTTCAATGTCTTCGAGGTATATTGCTATGCCCTACTCATCACAATGCACCCAAAGTACTGCTATTGAACATCTGGGGCTTCTGACTTAAGCATGCAAAAAGGTAAAATCAAAAGATCTGAGGGATTTTATATGAAAACTGATTAGTCTGGAGCATCATAAGGAAATACGTTTTAGGATTTTACATACTACAGTATATGAAGTGCCATTGATTTCAACATAATTTTACAAATCCACTTTGGATAAAGGCCTCAGTGGGAAACCATCCTTGGATGTGAATTTCTCACCCTGTCAGATCTTAACTTCTCCAGTACACAGCTTCTGATGGCTGATTGGCTTTAATGTCTTCGAGGTATATTACTATGCCCTACTCATCACAATGAACCCAAAGTACTGCTGTTGAACATCTGGGGCTTCTGACTTAAGCATGCAAAAAGCTAAAATCAAAAGATCTGAGGGATTTTATATGAAAACCGATTAGTTTGGAGCATCATAAGGAAATACGTTTTAGGATTTTACATACTACAGTATATGAAGTGCCATTGATTTCAACATAATTTTACAAATCCACTTTGGATAAAGGCCTCAGTGGGAAACCATCCTTGGATGTGAATTTACAGTTACCTTAATGCATTTATTTTGTAGGTTTTAGTACTGTGTCAGGATGTTTGCAGTGGATGTTCCTGTATCTGATAAAATACCCCAAAATGCAAGCAGCAATTCAAGAAGAAATTGGTAATGTTATTCTTGATGAAAGTAAATTAGAAATAAAATTAGTCCTGCATTTCGGAACATTATCTATAATTACATTCAAATTGTTTCTTTGCAGATGGAAAGATTGGGCTAAAACCGTCAAGATTTGATGATCGAAAATATTTGCATTACACGGAAGCATTCATCAATGAAGTACTTAGGCACACCTCCTTTATACCATTCACTATTCCTCACTGGTAAGAAGCAGAACTATAGCTAGTTTATGTTTAAGAGAAAGCAGTTTCTGCTAGAGCTACTGCTTTATTAACATTTTATACAGAGTCAGTAGGGTGCTGAGTGAAAAGCCCCTACCAGTAAGGAATATAATCTATTGGATGGGTATATCAAGAAATGGGAGAGAAGCCAGGAACTGTTCGGGTGGGTTAAAGTGGAATTGGCAGTGCAATCCTAAACAGTTACACCCTTCTAAGTCCATCGACTTCAATAGACTTAGAAAAGGGTAACTCTGCTTAGAGTGGCACTTCTAGTCAGGCACCTTCTGTGAAACATTCCATTTAGCTTGAAACAGGGAGGGGGGGGAGACATTTGGGGTTTGCAATTTTATTTTGGTTTTACCTGAAAATGTTTTTAAGTATTGTTATATGTCACCTTAAAACACAAGGAAAGGTGGCATGTAAATGTTTAAATAAATAAACAAACCTGTTTATAAGTTACAAAGTGCTTAACCAAGAAAATCACTATAATGTTGAAGGCTTTCATGGCTGGAGTTCATTAGCTGTTGTAGATCTTCTGGGCTGTATGGCTGTGGTCTTGGCATTGTAGGACCTGACGTTTCGCCAGCAGCTGTGGCTGGCATCCTCAGAGGTATAACACAGAAATATGGAGTATTCTCTGTGTCAAGGTGAGAAGATAAATGTTAGGCAGGTAATTTATATCTACTCAGTAAGGTGGGGTAGGGCTGAGTCATTTCTGAGTCAAGAAAATCACCTTTACTTCAAAAAGCGATCACAGTGTTTGTTGCATCATCGTTCATTCGAATGGGTAGCTATATACCATTGTGGGAGCCCCATGTCCCTATCCAATGAGACAAAAACAGATAGTTATAAAAACAACCAATATAAGAAATAAAATAACATGTAGGGATGCTTGATCACAGATACTATTTATGATTAAATTACTGTTGTTTTGTACTAATATGCCACACCTGTCCCTGCAGTGGGAGAGGACTGCCAGAAGAGTTTCAGGTCTGAACCATTTATACAGATGAGCGTGACGAGGCAGGGACCTCCCACATTTCCACAAACAAACAAAAGATGGCGGCTCCCACTTGCATACAGATCATTGCAGGTTGTCGTTACAAAATGGCATGGTACAAACTGTTGAACAAATCTGGAGTAAACATATTGAACTAAAATGATGTACTTTGTTTTTCTAGTGCCACCAAAGACACAGTTCTCAATGGGTACTACATCCCCCAAAACACATGTATCTTTGTGAATATGTATCAAGTAAATCATGATGAGTAAGTACTTAGGTATTATTATTATTATTTTAAAATAATGGCTTTATAGGTAGTATTTTTTCTTGTCTGGACACATAGCATAGATTATATAGCTAACAAGTTATGGTATACTTACTCTGTGTGTTGGGGGGGGCAGGGTAAGATATTCCCATGACTTTAGTGTGTGTGTGCACAAATATGTACAATGCAAGTGTAAGCCTTGGACACAGAAACTGATTGACCTCTGCCCCATAATAATGCTTCTGCCATCTGAAGATATGCCCCTTCTCTTCTGTTTGCATAGTGTTGCTTTCAGACAATGTTAGTGGTACTTCTTCTGGCAACAGCACAATTCAAGTCCTCTTCTTCTAGTAAGGCAGGTTGCATTTTCTTAACCATCTTATTATATGTTTATGCTTGAGGTGGACAACATAACCTTTACTTTCCTGTATGGTATCTCAAATATTTTTTAGCAGTGGCCAAACTCATATGTGCTTAGTTACAAGGAAAGAACACTTTTCCCCATAATTCTGCAGAGGATGTTGCTTTCATTCTCAAGGATGAAAAATTATAAGAAGCTCTTGAAATAAATGGTGGTGTTGGGCCAGCCATTCTTTGCTTCTCATATAAAAGATACTTTTCAAAGGCAGCTAAAACACATTTCTTCTTCTTCTTTTTTACAACAGAACCTTATGGGTGGACCCCTATTTGTTTAAACCAGAGAGATTTTTGAATGAAAATGGAGAACTCAACAAGAGCTTGGTTGAGAAGGTTATGATCTTTGGAATGGGGATACGAAAATGTCTGGGAGAAGAAGTAGCCCGCAATGAAGTTTTTGTTATCCTTACCAGTATCTTGCAACACCTGAGACTAGAGAAGCCTGCTGAAGATCAGTTAGATCTAACTCCAGTATATGGGCTAGCTATGTCTCCTAAACCATACCAACTAAAGGTGATGCTGCGCATTTGATCAGTTCTGTAAAAAGGGGGGTGCGTCACTTTTGAAACTCAGTGACAATGTAACATCCACAAGTTTGGTGGAACTATTATCCAATTTATGCATTACGCAGGTAGATTTTATGGGATTTTGCACAATGCTAATAATCTAAAATATTCTGAAATTATCCTGAATTATGTGACTTTTTAAAATGTAGGATTGTCTTTTTGTGGGATTTCTTAGATCTAGCACCATTATGCCACCCCCCCCCCAAAAAATTTTTTTTTGACAAGGATTATTTAACTTGATAAGGAAAGCAAGTCTTTCCCTTTATATGTATAGAAAACAGAAGTAGATTGCCCCTATTTTAACTAAACTACCTTCTACAGTAACAAAATACAACAATACAAACTCCCTATTTGTTGGTGGATACAAACCCAAGGACTACATTGGTAGTGGCTAGGCACCTTTCAACCATATTTTCCTCAAAGAAATAAAGGCTCCTCATTCACTGCTCAAGATCGTTGGATCAAAGGAGCTTGAAAGAAAGGAAAGAAAGGAAAACAGAAGCAGTATGTGAACAGACCAGAGGATGCATAAGTGAGGGAGGATGAGAAAGAAATCAAAGGGAGGAAGAGAAGTATATGTAAAAATCTGAGAGTCAAGTGGTGCTCAAAAGGCATGTCTGAAGACTAATCTCATAAGAAACTGGTATGAGGCTTTTAAGGACATGATATTTGGCCTCATGACAGTTACATGTTAGAAAATTCAGTCACAAAATGTAGTCCTAAGCATGCTTAGGTAGTAAGTCCTGTTGAACTCAAACAGTATTTATTCTGAAGATATATACTTAGGATTGTACTGGAAGTCACACAGTTAAGAAAATCTTTTTTTAAAAGGGGGTATAGTTTAAATCCTTCTTGCATTCTTATTTTGGCTGCCATAAGTGAAAAATATTGTGGTGTGGCAAGCTGTTTTCATGTAATATCATGGCTATCCTTCGTTGATAACCATCCAGGTTCTGTCTCAAATCTACAGTGGGCTGAGGCCACTTCAGCTGTACCCATTGTCAAAAGGAAATATTTCAAACTGCATTTGTCTGATTCTTTTACATTCTTATTTTGAACTTTTATCATATTTATTGTTGCCTATGAGCTCACTGTGATGCTTCAATAAATAATGGCAGCAGGATCAGTACTATTGCAGGTCAACACAGGGAGTGGCTTCGTTGACTAAACATTGTCCAAACTTCAGAAAATGCCAGGGCATGCACATATTGCCAGTGCCACCTTCAATGTCTGCCTCCCCATGCTTTGTTTCTCTTCTTCATAGAGTGGCACATACATATGAACATTGCTGGCAGTGGGGGTGGGTGGGAATGTTCCCTCTAAGCTCCACAGTGTTGTGAGCAGAAATTCTACCTTGTCAGCGGAAAAAACTAGTAGCATTATAGTTGTGAGCGAGTCTATATTTGACTATCATATAAATTAGTTTTTTAGAAGATTACTTCCATAACCTTGTAAAAAAATCTCAGAATAAATTCTTTTAAGTTATATTTAAACTATATTTTAAGAATAATGTAAACATTATAAGAGAAAAAATCTGACCCACCCCTTTCCATCATATTGATAGACCTGGCCTCTGGAAAACAGCTCTACCTGCCCCAGTCCACTATATTCATAGACTTGGCCTCAGACCGCCACCCTGTGCTGAGCCTTAGAAAACATACCAGGACTTGGGGAGGGGGGGGGAATCTTGCAGTCTACTTTGGTTTTTTTTTTAGTGAAATATGACGACCAGCATTACAAGTCAAGTATAACAGAGGATGAACAGTAGAAAAGAGCAACAGTCCTGTAGCACCTTAAAGACTAACAAGATATATGGCAGGGTATGAAATCTCATGAGTCACTACTCACTTCTTCAGGAATAATCACTGTCAGAACCCTGCCTAACCTAAAAAACAGGAAGTTGCTTAAATGTTATCAACCCACCCAAACTACTTATTTATTCAAATATTTATTTCCCACTTTTCCCTGCGACTCATGGCAGTTTACAAATCATACTGAAAAGCATAATAGGGGTGTGCAATATATATATTTTCCCCAGCTGTATTGTAGCCTTTGGGGACCATTATAGTCAATGGACCCCCATAGGCTATAATGGAGAATTGATCTGGGGTCATCTGGGGCTCTGTGGGGGCTGTTTATTTTTAGGCAGAGGCACCAAATTTTCAGCATAGCTGCCTGCGCCTCTCCTCAAAAATCCCCCCAGGTTTCAAAAGGATTGAACCAGGGGGTCCAATTCTGTGGGCCCCAGAAGCTGCCCCATCTTCCATGGTTTCCAGTGGGCTGAAGCCATATCTGTGGGCTGAAACAGAAATTCTCTGAACTGGCTGTTAAAATTTTGTGTGCCAGTGCCCCCTAGGGCAGCTTAGAGGGAACTATGGATGGGATGCTTGCCCTGCAGAGTATTGGAGCAAAAGTGCATACTTTTTGCAGCTGGAAAGGAACTTCTAGAGAGATATGAAGTTAGGACTCCTACCAAAATCACAACACATGTAACATCTGTTTTGTCCCTCTGAACCAAGTCTTCAAATTGGTTCCAGAAGATTTTCTGATATTTTTAAAAGACTTCTACCTAAGAGAAATCAGTAGCAATTATTTGTTTTGCCACTAGAAAGAGAATATTCATGAACAGTGAACAGAAAAATGAAACACAATTTTCCTGAAGTAGCGGTAAGTTGATACTGAGTATCTAAAGAATTAAAAGCACCAGATACAATAGAAAACAATTAATTATAATAAATGCAAAATGCTTTAAGTAGCAAAATAAAAACAAGATCACCGTATAAAAATAGTATAAATTAACACAACCTCTAATCAAACCACCTAAGGGGCAAACTGTCAGCTAGCTGCCATGCTTTCTTTGTTTACCTTCATCCCCGACCCTTGCGCATGGGCACATGCTTTGCTTTGCTTTGCTGCCATGGGTAACTTAAGAGAGGTTCACTTTCATCCGTGAGAACTGGCTCAGCCAAACAGTGCTATCAGCGTAACCTTGATGCGAGGGGGGGGCTTGAGTTCCACTATCGGTGTGAATATTTCTGCTCTCAGGGGGTGGGGAGAGTCTCCCGTTTATGGTGTAATGTCCCGTCAGGAGAATTCCCGTGTGAGTGCTTGAAGTTCATTTGCTTAGCTAGTTGAAGCATCAGAGTATATGTAGCGAGTCCCTTGCACTAATCATTATTCCTAACAATGTAGTAGCACTTGGCAACAGACCAGTATTCCAATAAAGCATAACTTTTCCTGAAGAGTGTGTTTGGACTTGCTTGCTGTTGATCCTGACACAAACTGGACATTATTCTGCTCTGGCTTGTCTTTAGGTCTCCTGGATTTGTATTCTTCTGTACTGTCCTGCACGTGCCTTTCATTTTCCCATATCCATCTGGACTTCTTTATGTACTTGATGTCCCCAGCTATATGATCATAGATCCATGTTAACAGGTGTCTGGTTCAGTATACTCATCTTTTCTGCTGTATAACACCCACCCTCCCAGTCTTCATCCCTGATTTCCTCACAACCTTTCTAAGTGAAACAACTGGTACACAAATCCTTCCATAGAAAAGGGAAACGGTTTTCCCTAAGCAGCAGGAAAATGTGGCCTTATGGCCTTGAGTGATAGCAGCAATACTAAAAATAAAGTGGAGGACTTCAGGAAGACCTTTGGCCACATGAGGAAATCTGCACACAGCAGCTGTGTCTGGTTAATCCAGTGTAAAATAACAAAAAATAATATACTCCTTCAAAACCTGGAGCACATGTAACATCTGTTTTGTCCCTCTGAACTGAATCTTACACTAGAGTATATTTTCTAGGATTGCACTGTGAGCTACTTATTACAGTCTACCTCAAAATTCTTCCACTACCCTGTGAATCAAGTTTGAACTTAAAATGGAGAACTATTAGTATACCTACCAACTTTAATTGTGGTCTCAGTAATCAAGCTCTCAAGTCACTTCTGACTTATGGGGACCCTGTAGGATTTTCAAGGCAAGAAACATTCAGAGGTGGTTTGTCATTGGCTGCTTAGCTTCTGAGATCTGATGAGATCAGGTTAGCCTGGATACTAAAATACACATACAAAAACATAAACAACAATTAAAGCATAGGGTAGGAAGGAAGGATCACGGAGGGAATGCCAAACAAAACAGAAAAGACTTCATCCGCTAGTGGAAGATGGTAACAGAAGGGGACAGTTGAGCCTTTCTTGGGAGAGAGTTCCAGAGTTTTGGTGCGACAGCTGAGAAGGCCCTTGCCCAGGTTGCCACCTGCCTCATCTCAGAGGGGCGGGCAACATGAAACAGGGCGTCAAGTGGACCTGACCTGGATAGCTCAGGCAGGCCCGATCTCATCAGATCTCAGAAGCTAAGCAAAGCCAACCCTGGCAAGTAGTTGGAAGGGAGACCTCTAAGGAACCACCTCAAAGTACCAATCCGGAAAGATTTTCCAGAAGGATACTGTGATCAATGATATCAAAAGTCATGAACAGAAACTACAGAGTTACACTCCCTCATCTCCTGGGGCAGGTCATCCACCATGGTGACAAATGCTGTTTCAATCCAATTACCAGGCCCGCAACCAGATTGGAAAGTCTAAATCTCCCTTTGCTTTATGGGTTCCCCCCCCCCGAATAAGCTGAAACACTGTTCCCTCTAAGGTGTGCTAGGGGGTGCTGGCGCACAACATATCAGAGGCCAGCTCAGAGGATTTGTGCTTCAGCTCACAACCAAGCTTCCATAAGAAACAATGGAGGGTGGTTGCACCTCCTTCTGGGGCCGATAGAATTGGACCCTCTGGTCCAGTCTCTTTGAAACTTTGGGGATTTTTTTTAGGAGAGGCACCAGCAGCTATGCTGCAAAAAAGCCCCCCCCCCGAGCCCCAGATGCCCCTGGATTGATTCTCCATTATAGCCTATGGTGCTCATTGACTATAATGGTCTCCTTAGGCCATAATTGAGCCGGGGGGAAAACCCAATTTTTTTCTGCATACCCCTATTATGCTTTTCAGTATGATTGGTAAGCTGCCTTGAGCCACAGGGAAAAAATAAATATCTGAATAAGTACTTTAGGCAGGTTGATAACATTTGAGTAATTTCCTGTTAGGCTAGGCAGCGTTCTGACAGTGATTGTTCTATTTCTGTTATACTTGATCTGTAATGCTGGTTGTCATATTTTTCTTTAAAAAAAAAGTAGACTGCAAGAGTTGTCCCCCCCCCCCCAAGTCCTGGTATGTTTTCAAAGGCTCAACGCAGGATAACGGTCCAAGGCTGGGTCTACCAATATAGTGGACTGGGGAGGGTAGACCTGTTCTCCAGAGGCCAGGTCAATCAATATAATGGAAAGGGGTGGGTAGACCTGTTCTCCGGAGGCCAAGTTACCAATATAGTGGACTGGGGTGGGTAGACCTGCTCTTTGGAGGCCAGGTGTACCAATACAGTGGAAAGGGACAGGTAGACTTGTTGTCCGGTGACCTGGTCTACCCATGTAGAGGACAACATTTTATGTAATGAAATTTGACTTGGTTCTGTTTTCTTCTATAATGTTTAAATTATCCTTAAAATATAGTCTAAATATAGTTTAAAAGAATTCATTCTGAGATTTTTACAAGGTTATGGAAATAATCTAAAAATAATTTACGCAATAGTCAAATGTAGACTTGCTCACAACTTTAATGCTACTAGCTTTTTTCGCTCACAAGGTAGAATTTCTGCTCACAAGACTGTGGAGCTTAGAGGGAACATTGCTCTGAAGTGAACCTTCTTGAATATGATGGTTTATTATTTTTAGTGGAGTAGTCTAAGTGCTACAGGAAGTAAACATCTGGAGCATACCATTTACGTACATGAAATAATTGCTTAATCCAGGCTATTTTTGAAGTGGTTACTCTATCAGGGAAAGTACATTATGAGCCTTGAAGATGTATTGAGGCAAATGGCAATTCCTTGGCTTTTGTCAACACTACAGAGATCTATAAAACGTATGTGGTAGGGAAATGGAATAACAAACACAGATCCTTGTGCTGAACTTTGGAGACTGGCAAAATGAAGGACACATAATTCTGTCTTGCCTTTTTTCTCAGAGAACCCTCAAGATGGCTTACAAAATCAAATATGTAAAGTTTCTATCTCATAAATTAAATGGAAAGTACATGAAGCTGAATGTCTGAAAAGGCATTGACAAGCTAAACAATAACAAGTGTAGTTTTCCTTCCCCCACATTAAATATCTTGTTTTAATCATATCTTATCCTTATGTCTCTT
Source organism: Gekko japonicus (assembly GCF_001447785.1). Classification (NCBI taxonomy): domain Eukaryota; kingdom Metazoa; phylum Chordata; class Lepidosauria; order Squamata; family Gekkonidae; genus Gekko; species Gekko japonicus. The sequence goes on from NW_015167075.1 coordinate 286,495, forward strand.
TCCAAGTATTCAGAAACCAGTGCTTTAATATTTATTGTGAGGGTCACTAGGTAAAGTTGTGATATCATAAGCATACAATGAAAAAAGTCAGAACTGGATCTGTTTCTTGTGTCATTTGAAAAACTTGAGTTGGGTTCTTATCAGAGCCTGACTACTAGAAAATATGCTTCAAATAGTAAAATGCAGAAAGATATGGTGAAGGAGAGGCAGGGTTACCCTTCCCCACATATTTTGTTTTTTTTTCTATAGACCCTGCTTGCTTTACTCATGAATGGGAGGACCTGTGTATTTCACATACACACACACAAGCAGCACTGCACCGTTGTTGTTTTATTGAGTAAAGATTTCTGAGAGATCTTGAACAAGTGGTTCTTTCTTGCAGAGAGAGAAGAAATTATTCTTTCTAATCACTGGTGTTGCATCTCCCAAGTGTGTGTGTGTTTTCTTTTTATAGCAGTTGAGGGAGGGAGCCTTAAGCCTCTGCATCTATACCCCAGTCTCTGCCTATGCCATGGGGTGGGGCAAACCATGGGACCCTACCAGTATGCCTCCGCTTAGTGGTTCATGAGGCACTGGAAGTCTGCCAGCATGTGAAAATAAAGCCTTGCCTTTCCCCTTGTTGGATCCAAGCCATGGGGTAATGTTAGAAAAAAAATGTAGCCTGAAGCTCTCAATGAATTCTCCCCCACAATCTTAGTTTACATGTGCAAGCTTAGCCTTTGTTCCTCCGTATCAGGCTGAACATACGACCACAGCAAATGAAATAGCCCACACAAGCTTCTATAGAACCAGAAAGCCATTCTAAAGCCAAAGAGATGAAACAAATATTGGTTGAAAGGGGAAACGATGTGCTCAGAAACACCAGCTTGCATGCTGTTGTATGGTGGGAACATTGGTTAAGTGTTCTGGTTGGATATCTCCATCAGGCAAATATCTGATGTGCCAAGGTTTTTCCTCTGCCCTTCCCTTCTCCAAGGGAAATGAAACCAAACAGCTTAGAATGAGAAAAAGATTTTCTGAATGCTGGAAATAATTCTGTTCCATAATGAAACACTAACAAAATTAACAAATGAGAATTGCTAGGGTCAGATTTTTATTAATATGTTTCCAACTGTATATCCCACAACATCATTGTTAAGCTTGAATAGTCCTCTCTAGGAATGGGCACAAATCCAAAAAATGTGGTTCAGTTCATGGTTCATGCCCCATTTCTGAACCGCGGACTGTCACAAAGTTTTAGCCACCTCAGGAACTGGTTTGATTTGTGAGGTGGTAGAATGCTCCCCCCTCCCCCGGTGTGCTAGAGACACCAAACTAACAGGGCATCTCCAACTGACTCTCCTCTACCTGCCCTCCAAGTTGGTGAGAACTGGAAATATGGGATCAGAGTTATGTCCCCCCAAAGAAGGAACCCTCAGGAAAGTTCTTTCTGGGGAAATGACAGCCTGTAGGCAGCTGGAGATCCCCTGTGAGTTTGGTGTCTCTAGCTTGCAAAGGATCCTTTCTATATGCTCCTGAACCTGTGCCTGTCAAAATAGTTCAGGACGTTCAGAAGCGTACAGAACAGATCCTGTGCAAGCTAGAGACATCAGAGTCACAGGGGACCTCCCCCGGATGCTCCTCTACATGCCCTCCAAGTTGTTGCTTTGAAGTTTTGTAACCATTTTGATTGAGCAGAGACAGTCTGTCTGACAATGTATTTGCCCACGAACCGGCACGAACCTCCACAAACATCTGGAAAGTTTGTGCCAATTGACCTGCCATGAAATTGACTTCGCAAAGCACAAACTGGCCAAAATTCATCACAAACTTCAGTTTGTGAGCTGGTTCATGCCCATTTCTAGTCTTCTCCCTGAAACTAGTTTCAGAGGGTAGCCATGCTGGTCTGCAATAGAACAGCTAGATGTGAGTCCAGTAGCACCATAGAGATTAACAAGATTTGAGAGTCAGCACTCTCACCTTTGTCAGGTGTCTTGTTGGTCTTGAGGGTGTTACTGGACTCGAAGCTAGCTGTTCCCTGAAACTAGGCTTCTAAATTCAAATTGCTGGTAAACTTTTTTCAGACTATTTGGTAAGCCCGACTGTTCAAGCCCATACTTGTAGCAGTGACACAGAAGAAAACAAGAATTTCTGCAGCAATTTCCACCTTATTACAGTTGATTCACTCCACTTGGGGTTTTTCTATAGCTTTATGCAATGTCAACCCTTCTGCTTTTGAGGCATTTCTATATGCATGTTAATTGGATCTCAGTTCTGATTTTCCTCTTCATTATAGCAACTGAACTACTTGCACTTACCTTAACCATCATCATCAGTATTTCAAAAAGCACAGGGACAGAGTACTTTATTACTTTGGATGTGAATTCAGAAACAGGCATGCTTCCATGTACCTGTTTTCTTCCAGTGCTGGGCTGCAATTTCACATGAAACTTTTCAATTTTGTTCTCATCTGTGCCATATTTGACATTTTCTTTTTTCTTTTTAAATATTTTTTATTTTCTGACTACAAATACTACAAAAAACACTACAAACACTAACCTAAAATAACCTATACAAGGATCATATATAATGATTAGATACATATTTAGCTAAAGCTCTCTCTATAAAGAAATCATTTTTGGAATATAGCTAATTTCTACCACCTCTATTACAGACTGGTAAATATATAATTGAATCAAGTAAATACAAACAATAAACCTTTTAGGCTTATACAATTCTATTAAATCTGTTTCTTCCCTTTATTTTTTTTTCTTTTCATATTTCCATTTGACTTTCAGGACTTTTGGAGCTGCTGCCCCTAATTCTGATTCAGAGTCTTCTTCTGGATTACTACTCACTGTTGGTTCTGAATTTCCCGACCCATGTGTGCTGCTTTTTTCTTCAATATCTTGTCCCTCTGCTGTATCTTTATTTGCTGGGTTTTGTTGGTGTTCCAAGAACATCTTCGCTTTTAAAACAGAGTCTATCTTTTCTTTTTTATCTTTGTAATTGAAGACCAGTCCTTTGGGTATTATCCATCTGTAGGGGATGCAGTTTTTCTGCAAAAAGCCAGTTAAATTTTTGTATTGGATCCTCTTCTTTCTTATTTCAAATAGAATGTCTTTTAAGACTCTGATTTCTTCGTCTTTGATATTTAAGGTAGTCCATTTGTGGCCTTGAGCACCACGTCTCTTGTTGATCTTTTAGAGAATCTCATCACTATCTCTCCAGGCAGGCTCTTTTTCTTAATAAATTCTGGATATGTCCGGTAGACCAAATCCAGATCACTTTGCAATGTGTCCGCCATTAAACCTGTCATTGGGGCCAATGCTTCGCTTCCATACTTGACATTTTCTGAGCTCAGAACAATTTCTATTCTTTTAGCAAAATGGGTAAAATATTCATTTTTTAAACCATGGATAATATTCATTCATTAGGTAAAAAGAACAAAGTGCACTCCATGTACAATAATGATCTTAAAGAAATTCCTAAGAAAGACACTGCAAAATTGGTAGCACAGACAATGTAAAGGATGAAAATAATGCAAGGATGGAAGCTGAGGGCTTGGAAATTTGTTTAGCTTGCTTAGTTGATCTAGGACCAAAAGAACAAAGTTGATTCTAAGAGATACATGGTACCATGCTGCAGGATCAGTTTTTGTTGTTGTTGTTCAGTCACACAGTCGAGTCCAACTCTTTGCATCCCCATGGACCACATCACGCCAGGCCCTCCTGTCTACCATCATGCTCCGAAGTTTGCTTAATTTCATGTTCGTTGCATCGATAACACTGTCTAACCATCTTATCCTTTGCATTCCCTTCTTCTTTGACTTCAATCTTTCCCAGCATCAGTGTCTTCTCCAGTGAGTACTCCCTTCTCATTTGGTGGCCAAAGTATTTGAGCTTCAGCTTCAGTATCTGGCCTTCCAGGGAGGGTTCATTTCTTTTAGGATTGATTTGATCTCCTTGCAGTCCAAGGGATTCTCAAGAGTTTTCTCCAGCACCATAATTCAAAAGCATCTTTTCTTCAGTGCTCAGCCTTCCTTATGGTCCAACACTTGCAACCATAAGTTACTAATGGGAATACCATTGCTTTGACCACATGGACTTTTGTTGACAGGGTGATGTCTCTACTTTTTATTATGCTGTCTAGGTTTGCCATAGCTTTCCTCCCAAGGAGCAGGCACCTTTTAATTTTATGGCTGCAGTCACCATCTGCAGTGATCTTGAATCCCAGGAACATGAATTCTGTCACTGCTTCCATGACTTCCCCTTCTATTTGCCAAGGAGTGATGGGGCTGGATGCCATGATCTTAGTTTTTTTGATGTTGAGTTCAGATGTCATTGTTCTTAGGAAGCTTTCATTTTGTTTGCCTTTCTTTCTTCCCCTCTGTCTTGGTGTGGAGACTGACTCCTCTGCCAGTCACATGACACCCCAAAAACCCAGAGTTCAGGGCCATCTAGAGTTCAAGGCTGAAAGCCAGCAGAGAAGGGGCAGAAAGGGGCACAATTCTCCATAAAGTCATCGTGCTCACTGGGAACAAAAGCAGACTCAAGGATAAACAGTCCTCTCTTTTTACCTAACCTAAGGTTATTAATCAGGATAGCTCAGTAATTAATCAAGAGTACTCCAGTACAAAAGATCTGGCAGCCTCAAGCCTTCGCATGAACTAAAGTCCATATTACCATCTCTCGCTGAGAGGTTCATATTCAAGAATAATCTAATTTGGATTATAGACTTTCCTGCCACAAATCCCAGCTCAGTGATTAGGCAATTAAAACTGGTTTTCCCAACTTCTTTCTGCTCTCTCTTTTCTTATTTGGAAGCATCCTCATTGTGTGTGTATGCGTGCATCTTAACATGGACATCCTAGTATTTTGTACTTTTAATGTATGCCTGATGTTATCATGATTGCTTGAGTGTGCTAATTATTCCCCTAATTATTTTTCTATTTCACCATATTCAAGGGCTTAGTATTTCTTCCAGACTTAGGAGTCTTATCCCTTTGGCAACAGTCCCTTGATTTCAGCCTGGGCGCATTCCTTTAAAATGGATGTAAAACCTAAGTGCCCAGCTCCTAGGACTAAGAGGAAGCAGAAGATTTTCATCCTTATGCTTAGGCTTCCTCAACATGAAGTTGACATTGACCAGGAAAGCAGGCCCATTTGCATGAACATGAGCTTAAAGTACATATATCTCTCTGAACACGCACAGTAACAGCTTACATCTGTCCTAGGGAGGGACCAAGGCTGAGACAGAGTTGTATTTGTAGTTCAAGCTAAGATCAGTTCCAAGGCAGCAGCCTGAGCACAGAGGAAAGGACTGGCTAAACCTGGCAGAGCCAAAGAGTTGGGCAAGGTTCAACAGGCCCAGAGAATAAGGCAGGGCCAAGGTGTGGTACTAAGTTTGTAAGTTTCACTCAGGAGATGCTTCATTGAACAGGTAAAACCTGCCATCACAAACCTTCAGGGAAGGTTTCTAAAAAAAAAACCAATCGTAAGAAAGGGGTGAAGCAAGACAAAGAGCTGGCATGGGTGATTATGGTCCACAAGACATACTTTTCAAAACACGTGGTGGATTGGGACATAAGGCTGCTGCTCAGCTCCCCAAAGGTCATTCGCATGAGACCAGTGCCTCTGACCCATTTTTGAAAATGGCAAAACCACAGTTGACATTAGAGGGGATCCAGATTGCTGTTCGGAAGGGTAGTGTTGTTTATTTTTAACTTTTCAAAACACGTGGTGGATTGGGACATAAGGCTGCTGCTCAGCTCCCCAAAGGTCATTCGCATGAGACCAGTGCCTCTGACCCATTTTTGAAAATGGCAAAACCACAGTTGACATTAGAGGGGATCCAGATTGCTATTCGGAAGGGTAGTGTTGTTTATTTGTAACCAGTGATGGGTATGAAAACTGAAGATGTTACCTTTATAACTGCATACACATACAATACAGGAGAGCTGCAAGCCATCTCCTCTACCATTCTGCACTGAAGGAAGATCCCTCAGACAAAGAATAGGATAAACTAAGTGCAGATGGTTAAAAAAACCCCACACTCATAGCCACAACTGACCTCTTGAGCATCTAATGGCAAACTCTGCTAAGGAAACCTTTTAGATAGTGTACATTCTGATATTTGGCAGTGACTTAGAATCTCACTACACAATAGCATTAGTCTGGGCATCAGTTTTCTGTCATAACTGGCCAGATGGTTAAGCTCTCCTTACCAGGTCCTCTCTGCAGTAGCCAGGGTACTGGGTCACAAGTACACTGAAAGTCCAAAAAGTGTCAAAAAAAAACAAGACACCAAGCAATCCATGATCAAATCAGCCTAGTGTTTGAAAAGTTATGTCAGACTTGCATGGTTATAGTTTGGATCTGGGCTTGATGGGGAGGTGAGAGGCAGCTTAATTTTTCAACTTCTGCATAGGTTCTTCTATTGATCCCCTACCCCCAGTGCTTATGACAGTTTTGGAAGGGAAAAAAATACGTCTCCTCCCTGCACCCTTCCAAGGCTAACATGAATCCTGAGTGATTAATCAATAAATAAAACCTTGCATTGGTGGAAAGATTAAATACTCTAGAATTTACAGAAATGCGAGCCATAAACCTCCTGACCCTCTTCAAACCATTCATTGAGGAATCCTCTGGGAAAAGAGCAAGTTCCTCCCTCCCCTCTTCACCCAACTGAAACTGGTGCACTCAGGGCTTTTTTTGTAAGTAGGCCTGAGAAATGACCTTGACAAACTGACTATCCAAGGGAGGGAGGTGACTGACACCAGATGCTAACAGACCAGAGCAAAAAAAAAAAAAGTGAGTTAAGTGGAACTTTCCTCAGAAGATGGCTCCTCTGTTGACATACAAACATATGTATTCTATCCATTATTTCCATCAGCTCTTCAAATGCCAAGGTCCTCCTTGACCACTGAACATTTTTTATTATATATCCCTACAATACAGAGTCCCTTCTTTCCTGTATACCACTTCTGAATTTACTCTTGCCTTTTTCCCATGCTCACATCTGGGAATGGGGGCTCGCTGGTGGACGAATTCTGGTGTCACCTCCTCCAAGTGAAAGTCCCCAAGGTTCTCTGGCTTGTCCTGAGCCCTCTGGCCACACCAACCTCACCTGACTGCTGTCCCTTGGGCTCCTTCCTGCTCTGTCTTGCCCAGAGTCCACTCTTCCTCCTGCAGTCCCATGGTACTTCCCTATGGTTTGTGCTGTTCCCAACCCACTGCCTGTAGCCACTCCCTTCTCCTGGTCCTCCAGTGCCTCTGTTCCCAACGCTGCCTCCCCTGTACTTCCCTCCACCTTTGTAATCCTACTGGCCTGAGAACTCATCTTCCATTGGTCTTCAGGAGCCTTCACCCACTGTGGCTATTCCTTTGCTTCCCCCAATGCTGCACTGCCACTTGCTCTGAAGCTGCCAGTGGCTGGGATGGTCCCTGCTCCTCCGGAGGTGTTCCAATTCTGGCTGGGCCGTTGGGAGTGTTTGTCTTCTCCTCAGATGTCATGAGGCCATCTGGACAGCCATAATAACAAATATGACAAATTTCATCCCAATATTTTAAATTTAATTAGATTAATTTTATATTCAGAAATTTAGTAAACCTGTCCACAAGGTATAATACTTGAATGGAATTGAGATAATGTGAGCAGAACATCATCTGCATACAGCAAGGGCCTAAAATTTACCAAATGTTTACCTTGAATACTAGCAGGGGTCATTTCCTGCAGGAACACACAGGAGCGGAGCTCCAACAGTAAAGAGCCCATGGGGCGGGCACATGCAACAAGCCCCACCCCCTGCTCCCAGCAGCCCTCAGTCAGAGCAAGAAACAGCCAGGTAAGTTGCAGAGCCCCCCCCTGACCCCCCAATCCAAAACAGTCCAGTGGCACCTTTAAGACCAAGTTTTATTCAGGTACAAGCTCTCCTTCCTCTGCGAGGACAGATCTGTATGTTCCCCCCCCCCCTCCAATAGCTAGGAATCCAAAACAGTCCAGTGGAACCTGAGCGTGGGTGTTGCCTTCTGACACACTTCCGGTGATATCAGGGGGTGTGGCATATGCAAATAAGTTATGCTAATGAGTTATGCTAATGAGCTCCTGCACCTCTTTTTCTATGAAATGACCTCTGAATACTAGTAACTTCTTGAATTACTATAGCCAACCATTCAATTGAAAGTGCAAATAATAATGGAGGGAGGGAGCAACCTGGCCTTGTACTCTGAGTTAGTATAAAGCTATCAGAGACATATCCATTATATACCTCTACTGGGCTGAAAAAAAGATTAATAAGATCTAATCTAAAAAACTTCCACCAAGGCCAAAATGTTCTAAAACATTTTGAGATAAAATATCAAGTAATAGTTGCACATGTTAATCATTTCCCTCAGTAATTTGTTTCTGGTCTCCTTCAGTATTCCTTTAAAGGCTTGTGGGAAGAGGTGCATCACTTGGTGGGAAGATCTTTTTAAATGGCTGTGTGCACCACTGACCGAGGTGCATTCCCTAACCCTGACACAGAACCTAAGGAAGCCACTCCTCTAGTCTAGGAGTGAAAGGCAGCAGAAGGAGGAGTTTCTGTCCTAGTGTGATTTTGGATAGAATTAGAAAATGGACTGCATTAAAACAGATGGGTCTATAGGGAGTGTGTGTGTGTCCTTGAACATGCATGGTAACACATGTCAACTGCCAAGGTCTAATTTTAATTTTTACTTTAAAAATTAATCATCCCCCACTCTACGTTTACCATGCCTCTTTCTTAAAACTGGACTTGCAGTGATATGCAACTGATAGTATTATGGAAAGTAGTTTTTCTTATATAGTGAATGCTCCTTTCCATTGGATCAACAATCCTGGAGATGGGTAGCAAAAGGCCATGGCTATAAAAAGAGGTCTTAATTGTAAGCTGCCAGCGCCCCCTGCTGCATGCTGGGGCCATCCATTCAAGCACTTTGAATTCCAGCCAGTGAGAGCACTCAGGAGGATTTTCAGCATAGCAGCCCATTCTATCTGATTTCATGCACGCAGCAGTATCAGTTTTTGATCCCTGAGCAAGATTCCAGCACTACACTGTTCTAAAGCAAGGATTTTTTTTAAAAAGTTGGTAACTGGAGCTGCGGTGGCTCAAGTGGTTAAGACGCTGAACTGCAGGCTGTGGAAGGTCAGTAGTTCAGCAGTTCGAGACCCGGGTGCCGCATGATGGAGTGAGCTCCAATCTCTAGTTCCAGCTCCTGCCAACCTAGCAGTTCGAAAGCAAGAAATTGCAAGTAGATAAATAGGTACCACTTCGGTGGGAAGGTAACAGCGTTCCGTGCGCCTTTGTGTTTAGTCATGCCGGCCACATGACCACGGAAACGTCTTCGGACAGTGCTGGCTCTTTGGCTTTGAAACGGAGATGAGCACCGCAACCCTAGAGTCGGATTCGACTGGCTTTCGAGCAAGGGAACCTTTACCTTTACATTCTAAAAGGGCAGCCTTTAAAGTAAACAAGATTTTGCTCGTTTAACATAAATCACCAGGAAGGGTAAGCTCGTTTCAAAACTAAATATGAGGGGAAAGTTTTGTTCAGTTTATGCAGTTGGTGAATCTTGGAATAGTTCAATATTCCAAACTCTAGTCTTCCATAGTGATTTGTCTTTATTTTATTTGAACATCAACTCACCCCCACAGAAACAACTCCCATTAATTCAGCATCTTGATGTTCAAACAAAGCAAACGCAGATCACTGTGGAAGATCAGAGTTTAGAATACTGGGATATTTGTAAACTCAAGGATTTACAGAAGTACTGTACATATACACACAATGAATTTATGAAAGCTACCGTGGCACATTGCGCTCCTCTTTGCCATAAAGCCAAGCAAACAGGAGCCCTTATGAAAGAACTAACTCCCAGCTAACAACGTGTCCACTGAAATCCCAGAAGTTATCCCAGTAAAATTTAACTAAACATTAGAACCTTGCTAACACAAGCAAGCAACTTCCCCCACTGAAAACTGATTCAGTGGAGTCTTGTACAGAAAACTTAAACATTTCCAGAAACATCTTCAACATTATGTAGTTAAAATAATAACTAAAGCTTTTAGATAGCAGTAGAAAAGAGCAAGAGTCCAGTAGCACCTTAATACTAATGAAATTTGTGGCAGGGTATGAGCTTTCATTAGACACTGCTCATGTCTTTAGATCCTTCTAGATAGCTTATCTATATTTAGGAAAACAATACAATATCATCTGCAAATATGGGGATATTTTACCCCATACCGGTTCTGTACTCATTATGGCTACAAAACACATATGAAATACAGGCATGCTTTTATAACCTTGATACCTATTTGAAGAGGCTTTAGAAAGGTGCAATAAAGTGAGAAGGTCTATCAACAAGACTCTTCCTGGAAGAGGTCTAGAATTCTGTTGGTGATATTGAGCCATTCCCAGAGAGTCATCAGGTTAATTCTTCACTTCAGATCTCTTTCACATGGGTTTCCCCTTTACATGCTTACTGCACAGCCTGTCTGCTTTCAGAAGAGGGGTCTTTTTCCAGAGTTTGTGAACTTCTTTCTTTTCCTTTGCCTCTTTAGAACTCTAAAAAGAAATCATGCTGTAAGCACATAAACATACACACATACTTTTAATAATATTAATCTGTGCACTATGGCTACTAGTAGAAAATGAACAAGCATTTATTCAGAATCCAGATCGTAAGGTATGAATACACCAGTGTCTCTTTGGTCCTTTCTGCACTTGTCTCTCATCCCTGGTTTTAGCAGAGTTCAACTTGCAACACAAATACCTTGCATCTATCCCTGGTTATAACAACATCCATTTATCCCGGGACAAGTGTGGGGCGAAACCGGGATGACCACAATGTAATGTGGAAACAAAAAATACCCCAAGATAATTACTGGGGTGAACTCGAGTGTAGTGTAGAATGTAAAACTACCCTGAGATAATTACAGGAGTGAACTCACGTGTAGTGTAGAATGTAACTTCGGGAACAGGGTTGAACCAGGATTTAAGGTCTAGTGTGGAAAGGACCTTTCTTTCACAAACCTCACAAACTGGGACTGGGAGTGAAAAGAGAATCGAATGCAGGGGAGAAGAGCATATTTTTAACCCTTTCCCCTCACACTATTTTTCTGCTACCCCCAAGGTGTTTACATTTTTTCACCAGTAGGGCCAAAGCAGTTTGGGAGGGTAATTTTCAGTGGGAAAGGAAGATGCTCATAAAAGGTTAAATAGTTCCTATTGCCCTGTGCTCATTTTCCCCTTACAATCATAGCTCCAGCAGTTGCCCTACATAAAATAAAAAGCTGGTAAGAAGGATGACAGAACTGCATACAATGTGCACTTCCTCTCTTAGCATCTTTGTATGTTATAAGCATGCTTCATGTGCATGCCCTCTAGGAACCTTGGAAAACCAAGCAAATATCAGGAGTTAATACTTACCTGCTCTGTCTACTGATCTTGTCAACAATGTCACATTTGCGATTTGAGAGTTAGACCAACGTTCACTTTGTAGAAGCTCGCTGATATCTTTATACCGCTTCTGTAAAGACTCTTCAACCATTTCCAAAGTTGTTCTCACTTCCAACAAAAGTTTCTTTTGTGGTGAGCAATCATGTTCCCCACCCATTTCCACCTGAGCAATATCAAACCAGACTTGGTCAGATCATGTAATTCTGGCACCTAGCACACTATGTGGCCATGTATTCATGTTTAAATTAGGAGGATGGAACAAAACTTTGTAAGGTTTAGATTCACAGATTATTCCAGATGATCAGCATAATCGTCCACAAATATTGGCTCTCAGTGTTTTGCTTCTGGGCACAACTCAAGGTGCTAGTATGAACCTTTATAGCCCTGTATGTTTTCGAGCCAGCCTACCATAAGGATCATCTGAATGTACCCAACCAGTACAGTCCAAGTTCAGAGACCCTGCTTTGGGTGCCTCTGCCATCTGAGGTTAGACTGGGTGGCAACCCAAGAATGAGCCTTCTCTGTCACAGCAGTAGGGCTGCCATCCTCCAGGCGGTGGCTTGAGATCTCTTGGGATTACAGGTGACAGAGGTCAGTTCACCTGGAGAAAATGGCCACTGTGGAAGGTGGACTCCATGGCATTACACCCCATTGATGTCCCTCCCCTCCTCAAACCCCACCCTCTTCAGGCTCCATCCCTCAAATCTCCAGGTATTTCCCAACCCAGAAATGGCAGCCCTACATGACGGCACTGAAGTGACAGAATTCCCTCCCCAAAGAGATCCATCGATCTCCTTCTATTATTGTTAGCCACTGGCTTTAATATTTTGACTATTCGCTACCTTGGGGACCCTGAACTGGGTGGAAGGGCAGCATAAATATGTTTTAAATAAATAAAATAAATATCTCTATGCAATCTTCTAGACCTTGAGAAAAAAAAATACTGTGCTTATGGGGAAATCACACCCATAAGCCTCTACACTGAGTGCCCGGACTAAATGTTCTGTTTAATGTTCTGTTCTGCAACAACATGAAGTTTGTTGTTGCCTACAAAATAGCTGGGACAGGTCAGCGTCTTTAGGTTCTGCTTTGGTGCCTAAGGCAGATTTGCTGTGCCAGGCGAAGTCTTGAGACAAACAGTTTGAACTCCTCTGCAAATTCCATTGATGTAGGTTAAGTACCCCCCCCACTGCATGCCATCCAGCTGCTTTTTAAACTAGAGTGAGTACAGTAACAGCCCAGCAATAAATGTCATTGGAGGCAGTGCTATTGCAAATGGAAGGTGAAGGGAAGGCTCACCGCAAAAGACGTTGCACTCTGATCAGGTTCTGTAGTCTCTGACTTCTGTTCTATGAGATTAGACTTCGTGTTTCCTGTGTCCACACCTGTGGCTCTGTTTTGTGATATCTGAAAGAATGTGGGGGTATTCTTCAGCTGAATCAGACAACTTTTACCACCAGCACTGTATTCATTATTCAATTACAGCTGTCGTCAACCCAGGACAGAATTTGGAATCCAAGCTGCTGCCATGCAGCTCTGCATGCCCCCCTCCCCCAGCTGTTTTTCACTTCCACATATCATAATGTAACTGTCCATCTTATGGGTTTGCTCCTCGCTCCCAGCATGTCTTTCTGAACCCTCGTTGGTTTCTAGAAAGATCATACTCAAATGGATTTTGCCACTATGAGGATGGGAACCTCCTTACCCACATCCTGCACCACTTTATTCCTGTATCCCCTCACGCCTGCCATTCCCTCTCCCTGCCACTGGTGGGGTTTTTTGGGCAGCTTTTCCACTAGGAGGTACATCATCCTGACCATGATAGCCCAGACTAATCTGATCAGCTCTCAGAAGCTAAGCAGGGTTGGCCCTGGTTACTATTTGGATGAAAGACTACCAAGGAAGTCCAGGGTCACTATTGAGAGACAGGCAATGGCAAACCACCTCTGAACACAGCCATAAGCTGGCTCCAACTTGACAGCAAGCTATCTTGTCAGAACGTGGAAGTTAAGCAGGGTCAGTACCTGGATGGGAAACCACCAAGGAAGTCTCCACAGAGACAGGCAATGGCAAACCACCTCATTTGCCTTGAAAGCCCCTGCTGAAGTAGCCATAAGTAGGCTGTGACTTGATGACACTTTGCACTCACACAATGTATCTACTATTTTCTTTTTCAAAAAAGCCATCAGAAAGCACTCTGGTGGCAAGGGCAGGGGGAAAACTGGCTGCCAGGCCCTGCTGAAGTAGCCATAAGTAGGCTGTGACTTGATGACACTTTGCACTCACACAATGTATCTACTATTTTCTTTTCCAAAAGAGCCATCAGAAAGCACTCTGGTGGCAAGGGCAGGGTGGCTGGTATGAGGGGACAGCATGAATAGGCCCTGTGTGGACCCCTCTGTTTCCATTGCAAATGCTTCTGCGTTGGTAGCAGCAATGACAGCAGAATGGGAATTGTCTCCATGTGGAAGCAATCCCGGTTAAGTATTTGATAAGGCTTCGGTCGCATTTCTCCTCTTTATATCAGTCAGCACAGTTCTAGAACTGGTTGAATAACTTCCCGGAGCAGAAAGGCATGGGCAGTAAATCTTTCTGATCAGTGCCTTAGACAGGAATAAGAATACTGGAGGCAGTGTTGTATAGTGGTTGCAGTATAAATGTAGGATCTGGGAAATATAGGTTCAAACTCCATCTTGCCATGAAGCTCAGTCGGCTACAATAAGCCCAGCCCACCTTAAAATTCTGTTTTTAGGGGGAAAAATAATGAAGGTAGAATGATACCCATGTCCCTGATCTTCTTGAAGAAAGGGTGGTGATGCAGGCTTGGACCCTGGACCGAACTAAATATTGTAGTGTCATTTTACAGAAGAATCTGTCCATTTAAAAAATGTTGTGAGGGCCCAATCCTGATCCTGACTGGGCACAAGGCAGGGGGGAAAGCAATCTTGCTCTCCCCCCATCATTTCAAGTAGTTGAACAGGTTAGAGATTGGGCCCTTGTGACATCTTTAGACTGATAACGATGGATCAATCTGTCCTACATGACAAAAGAAATGATAATTGTCTTAACAAACTTAGATAACCCCACAGTGGACCCTAAGAGTCAGGAGGTGGCTCTACTTGAGTGCCCACTGAGATAAAGGGAGGGAGCTGATGAATGTCTGTGTGGAAAGAAAGTGCTGTTTAAGATGCTGGAAGTGGCAGAGACAGAAGAGTACAGACTTCATTGGGAGTGGGCTGAGCTACCTTGGGGATGCAGGATCTCTCTTTGGGATCTGATGTGGGGTAGCAAGCTTGCTGCCATTCAGGAATGCTTCTGTACCTCCACCTGTGCTCTACTTGTATAAAAGGTAAAGGTAAAGGTTCCCTTGCTCGAAAGCCAGTCGAATCCGACTCTAGGGTTGCGGTGCTCATCTCCGTTAGAAGCCAAAGAGCCACCTCTGTCCGAAGACCTTTCTGTGGCCATGTGGCCGGCATGACTAAACACCAAGGTGCACGGAATGCTGTTACCTTCCCACCGAAGTGGTACCTATTTATCTAGTTGCAATTTCTTGCTTTCGAACTGCTAGGTTGGCAGGAGATGGAACTAGAGATGGGAGCTCACTCCATCATGCGGCAATTCGGGTCTCGAACTGCTGAACTACTGACCTTCCACAGCCTGCAGTTCAGCGTGTTAACCACTTGTATACATGTAAATAAAAGAAATACTATAAAAATGCATCCAGGAATCTGTCCTCCAAAGGTAACCAACCCAGGTAAGCACTAGCCCTTGGAACGTTACATCAGTCAAGGAAGCAGGGTGCATATAACAAGGGGATAAAAATTTGTTAGATAAACTTAAAAAACAAAAGGCCTCACTTTCATGGAAACCAACAATAAGATACTTAAATCAATTAGCATTAACAAAAAAGATCAGACACTTTAGGACATTCCCAGATAACCACTTGTATACATGTAAATAAAAGACATACTATAAAAATGCATCCAGGAATCTGCCCTCCAAAGGTAACCAACCCAGGTGAGCACTAGCCCTTGGAACATTACATCAGTCAAGGAAGCAGGGTGCATATAACAAGAAGATAAAAATTCGTTAGATAAACTTAAAAAACAAAAGGCCTCACTTTCATGGAAACCAACAATAAGATACTTAAATCAATTAGCATTAACAAAAAAGATCAGATACTTTAGGACGTTCCCAGATTCCAAGACTGAGGGACAAGATCTCATAGCTACCAGTTAAATTGCTCATTAACTATTTTAAAGCATTTTAGTCTCAAAATTGACAAATGGCATCTGAAAGACAAATGTTTACCTCATCTGACAAAATTAATGCTTTTTGTTGATCACAGGGTAAGTCCATCTGAAAGTTGACAATTTTCTGTACTTTTTCTAGATGCAGCCTAGTCTTCTGAAGCTCTTCTATAGCTGAATCAAAAGAGAAAGAGGGGGAAAGTGGCCAAATTAGTAGCATTTTAATAATTATTGAAAAACAAACTTGTGACTTTAACTCTGAACCATCCAAAGAGTGGAACATTTATGTGCAAGTAACTTCCACTGAAATATATGGGTACAGTGCTTCCATTTCTTTTACTTCTGCCAATGAAGTTGCCCAAACAAGACCTCAAGGCTGTAATCATACGAACAATTAGACTCAACATAGGTGCGAATGCCGGGCGGATTTAAAGGGCGCAATCAGACAACAACATCTGGGAAGCACCCCGCAGCCATCGGCAACCCGTTCTGCTTCGCCGCAGAAGCAGAGTTAAAAGACACCGGGGAAAATCCGGTAGTAAACAGGTTGCAATGGGCCACGGATGGACTTTCCTATCTGATCGCTCCAGCACGCTCTCATGGCGTCGGGGTGGTCTGATCAGGTCATCCTGACTCCGTGATGTTGTTCCCCCCCCTTCTCAGTATGCACATCATTGCAAACTCCATAAAGAGCCCTCGGTGCGGAGGTACGATTCATTGATCCCTCCTTTAAGCGCATGGGGGGGAAAGGCACACAAAAAAAGACTCACCCACAGTTGCGTCTGATCACACACTGACGGACTGCACCTGCAGTTTCAAAGGGAGGTGTGATTGTGCAACGGTGGGTCAAATACCTCCGGAGGAAATAGCCTTGCTTCCCCCTCATTTTTTCTGATGCATGTGACCACAACTGTAATTTTCCAGTGGGACACATTAACAGCACAATCCTGGGTGAGTGTGTGTGAAAAAGTGCTTATGAAGCCAATTAGTCAACCAGCTACTCTGCTAGTGTAGCTCAGAGATATGATGGCATATCCCAGAGATATGCCAGCACAGCACCCCACTGTGGCTGTGCTGCAGCTGTGCCCCAGTGCAGCAATGCCAGTGCAGCCTGAGCACCATTGGTGCTACCTTTTGAGCTGGTAGGAGAAGGGTCAAGTCCATGGGCACAGTAGGAGTTAGTCAGCTCCCTAAGCCATCCCAGCCTGGGAATGCCCCTGCAGAAGTGTTGCAAACTTACACCAGCAGAAGAACCACAGCGTAGCCTATAGCTGCCCATGCAACAGAAATAGGCATAACTCCCCCCCCCCGGAGCAGTCTCATTACAAGCCCTGCCATAGCACAGGATGCCAACTACAACTGATAATCACACACCTCCCCAGACCCAGTCATTCTTCCCCACACACACTACATAAATCTGAGACTGGATGCCGCATAGCTCAAATGCACAGAACGCTGTCCCTGGGATTTCTGTGTGCACACTTGGAGCACACAGTGTTTCACTCTGGTGGCAGGAAATTCACAGAGAAATTCACTTATCACCACAGAGGGAACATTTAGCTCCCAATCCAAGGGGGAGAGCAAATCTCTTTGCTGTGTGACTAATGTGTTCCATCTCAGAACCCATATAGGCAATCCATCTCCAGATATGGACACTGAAGTAGCAACCACAGAGTGACAAGTAAACAGAGGTGAGGGATCTGGGGATCTCTGTTCCAAATCCTGGCCTGAAGCCAGATTAAAATGGATTCAGAAATTAGTCTCTTCCAAGAGCCCCTGGAGCTGAGAAACCACCACCAGCATTAGCAACTTTGCCTAAGATTGGAGACTGGCCAGAAGTTCTTTACCATAGAAGGGCCCAGGGAGGGGTGTCCCCCCCCGAAGAGGTCAAATCACTGCCTCCTCAAGCACTAGGGACATAACTCCCACTCTCAAGGAAGGAATCCTTCACCACTCCCCTTACCCACCCAGCCAGTCCCCCTTTGGTGGCTTTATCAGCCAGGAAGGACAAGGGTTGAGACAGGTAGTAGGTTTTGTCCATATCATCAGAGTCAACAAGCTGAAAAATATTCATATAAATTGGACCAGCAGATGCCAAAGGTACATCATCTGAACATGGATCCATGCCAGCATCTAACCCAGAGTAGATCTAGGAGATTTTATTTGCAAAGCAAGTGGCACATTGGTCACAGCCGGCTCTTGTGGGGTCAGAGTACAATTCCTTGGGACTATGATGTAAAAGTCCCCGAACCACATGAAACAGCGCAGCTGGACAAATGTGCAGAGACAATGCTGATGGAGAAATATTGCCTTTTCAGCATCAATCACCTCTATGGAATAGGCTCTATGGGCTCTCTGTTGTGTTCAGTCAGTCTTGCTCTGAGTTTTATGCCAGCACTGCTCTAGCTGTCATCCCTCCCATTTCATCACCATAATTTCCCCAGTGAACAAGGGGAAATGTCAACAGTGTCAACAGCACGGGCTCTCTCCCTATTCCAGAGAGCATTCAGGCCCTCAGCAGAATTGTCAGCAGCCAAGGTGCAAAAATCTCCAAGATCCGACAAGAACCCATCAAGAACTATCGGATGACTGGGGCAGACCATTTTAATCGATCCATCACCCTTGCCAGTGTGCCCCTCCCCCCAAGTGGAAGATAGAGTACAACTGGTATGGGGGGGGACTGGCTGCTGCCATGCCATGTTGTATGGAACTGCTGGCCGAGCAACTATAGCACCTATTGCCTTTCAGGATCAGAGCCTTATGCAGCAGCAGATGGAGTGGGTACAGGTGAGGTATGACCTTTAAAGTAGATAGGCAAGTGTTGTTTGGTTGGCCATGATATGCATCTGGGGGGGGGGGGATATCTTGACAAAGGACCACAGTTCCTGGTGGAACCCTACCAGCATAGCTACCATGGTCATCATGATCACTGTTCTGTTCATCATCATTGCATATGCTCTATGTTTGGTATCTTGCTGGCAGGGATTCATCATAGAGGATGCCTGGGAGGATCACATTCCCAATGCAGGACAAACTAGCTGTAGTGGCCAGTATGGATCCTGCCACTCTGACATGGGTCTGCCATCTCAGTGGTTCCAGCCCAGCTCGTGTGGCATCTTGACTCAAACAGCCATCCATCCAGCAAGTCCACCTCTCTCCAGGCAAGTTCCCACCCCCTTCCTATGAACACATTCTGCTAGCTGCTGTGTGTCACTTTAAAAAAAACTGATGTCAAGCAGTTCACAATGAGCTTTCATAGTTGCTGTACAACTCTTCAGCAGGTTGACATGGCCACCCCTCTGCAGTCCCCGCCCCCTTCCCACTCATTCATTCTGCTGGTTGCTGCGTGAAGCTTGGATGAGGAACAGGCTGGAGGTAGTCCAAGGGGAGAGGTGTCTGCTCTAGCAAGTGTGGAGAGGTCTCTGGGTCTCACTTTCCCACATATGGCATCTCATAAGGCTGGCAGCTGGATGGGGGGGGGGGCTTATGGGAGAGGGGACAAAGGTGCAGCACAGAGGAGTAATGAAGGGGTGTCTCAGCCAAAATGATGGGCCATCCTGTTCTCCCTTTTTGCTACTTTGCAAGACCAAAATGTCAGCTCCAACACTTTTGCCTCTGGCCTCTCGCTTTGTGGGAATAACATCAGGAACGCTGTTGATGCTATCCCACTGCCCTTCTACTAAGCCATGCCTGTATTTGCACTATCTTCTGCCCAGCTCTGTATGGCTGGTGGTGACAGCAGGGCTTCAGTGGAGTACCTAATGCCTGATGGCACACCTCCCTTGCATCTGCCTTCTTGGCCCAGTGGTTCAGATGCTGGTCTTGGGGTGTGGGGGCTGGGGGTGAGCCTGGCCTCTCTCCCTCCCTCACCCTTTTGGTTTTACTTTTTCATGGGAAGGGTGTGTGCGTGTGGCTTGGAGTAGGGATGGTTGCATGTAGGCAGCACTGCTGCTTCCTAGTCAGACCCTTACCAGAGGGACAGGGGGACATTAAGTCCTCTGCATGGGTGCCCTTCCCCTGCAGCTATTAGCGGGACACTCAAGCCATGTGCCTCAGTTGGGGTTGCACTGTTGCTGCCTCTTTTCACCTTGTCCTTTGGGATGGATGAGTATCACTGAGGAGCAGTGGCCAGAGAAAAGTCATGATGCACCACTGCCTGATTAGTGCGTGTTGCTCCTGTGCACTCACTATGCAGCCTGCGCCTTGCTGAGAGGCATGGGTTGTTACCCCCTGCAGAATGTCCTTAGGGTTCTGACCAAAACCATGATTTTGATATGGTTATTTATTTATTGTATTAACATGGAATTATTCATTGCATTAACAAAATATTGTTTTTATTGTACTGATGAGATGTTGTTACCCGCCCTGAGCCCACTCGTGGGAAGGGCGGGCTATAAATATGAATGAATAAATAAATAAATAAGAAATAAATAAATAGGCTAAAATTTCATGGATGAATAGGGGGGTCAGGTATGGATAGGATTGCCAGCTCCAGGTTGGGAAACACCTGGAGATTTTGGTGGTAGAGTGGAGCCTAAGGAGGTCAGGATTTGGGGAGGTGAGGGACTTCGATGGGGCATAATGACATATGGAGTCCACCATCCAAAGTGCCCATTTCCTCCAGGTGAATTGATTTCTGTTGCCTGGAGTTCAGTTTTAATAGCGGGAGATCTCCAGCCACCACCTGGAGGCTGGCAACCCTGGGTATGGATCAAGGAAGAATGGGGCAGTACTGAAGAGGCAGGGATTGAAGAGGGCCCACTGATACGGTGGCGCTTGAGGACCCACAAAAATCTGGAGCTGGCCCTCCGCCTGAGCTACACTGTGAGCTGCCCTTGACTGCAGACTCCTTCCATACCAGCTGCCCTGACACAGTTACGGGCTTTAGCCTGGCACCTCTTCGCCATGCCAGGATCCAGCTCCAACTCCCCCCACCCCAGCTGCCAAGGCCAGAGGGAGAAGAGACAGCAAATGGGCATTCTTCCACCCGTATCACACTAAGAATGCCCATCCTAAGCACCTTAGTTTTATTACAACTGATTTTTTTAATTGGACTTTCATGGCTGTAAGAAATTTTGAGAGGTAATTCTGGCTGAACAGCAAAAGTGGAAACAAAAAATAATAAATACTATTATAAAGGGGAGACAAGATGGACACAGCTCCTCTTCCAGACCTTATGATGAAGTACAGCACCCAGCTTCTGTAGGTGCTTTAAAAATAAGAAATGCATGAAGAAGTTCAATTATAAGATTAACTTGACATCCACCCCATCTTTTCAGCCAGCAGAGTTGCAAGCCCTGACAATCCCCCATGTGAGTGTCCTGTCCTCCAGGGCACAAATACCAGTTCCATCCTCTCTCTAGTGTGACTTTGACAACTTTGCACCTTCAGTTTTAAATCAATCAATGATGATGGACTAATCAAGGCTGATTTGAACCTGCTGCACCCTGCCAGTGTCTTTAGTCTGATCTTCACGCTGCAGTAGCTCTCGAGTTTAACTGAGTCTGTCAGGGATGAAGCTCTCAAAACAGCAAAGTGCTCTTTGCTCTCCTGTCAGACAGGCAATTTTCACTAATACCAGCAAAGAATTGTGTTACAATGGCAAAAGAAGGGAAAGGATGACCTAATTTTGTCAGCCACCCTCAGGAAGTTATGTGCAAAACACATGTGTATATTCCATATTAACTCATTGATGCATACTATTGGCCTGAAAATTGGTTCCCAGTCTGTAACATATATGAACTGCATTGCTAATAGCTATGCTGAGGAAAATCAAAATTATTTGGTTTACTCATCGATAAACAATACAGACACCTCCTCTAGGCTCAGCTTGATGTAGTGTTTAAGAGTGGCAGATTGTAATCTGGAGAACCAGGTTTGATTCCCCACTCCTCCACATGAACCCTGCTGGGTGACCTTGGGCTAGTCACAGTTCTCTCAGAACTCTTTCAGCCCCACCTACCTCACAGGGTGTCTGTTGTGGGTAAAGGAAGGGAAGGCAATTGTAAACCGCTCCAAGACTGTTGAATAGTGGGCTCCATGGATGAACAGACCACAAGCCTGGTGATCAGTTCTACTTTATTAGTGATTTCAGCAAGCACAAGACAAAACCCGAGCCTCAGCTATGTTAAATAGCATGCAATTGCCACACCCAAACACACCCCACTCCCAGTGATAGGCTATTTACATAACATTGCTACTACATTGGTTACTTTCAGAATCCTGGCAGGCTGTTGTTCTTATGCTCCAAGCTCAGCCAGCCTCTGGGGTGATTCATTCAAGAATGATTCAGTACCAATACATAACAAAGACTCTTTCAGGTAGTGAAGACCGGGTCACAAAACCAACTCTTCTTCTTCATGCAAAGCAACAGTTCTGTGGCCACTGCACTGACCAAAGTCAATAGCCGATTGCTTCAATCTGCACTCATGATCCACCTCTCTGCCACAAAACTAGCCTGGTGCAACCTCCAAAACATTCCTGAGCTACTCCCGTTGGAAGCAAGAATCTGAAATTGGCCTGGAATTGTTCACAAACAGTTCATACATTATGTTTTTCCATTTCATTCTATACTCAAAATATCGAGGACTCCCCTCATAAACAGAAAGGGCCTTCTTTCTAACAGAAGATGTTGCCTGCTAGCAATACTCAAAGGCTGTTTTCTCTGAATGATGTAATTCTCTTTATAACCCGCTTCTGTGCTCCCAGCCTACAAGCTATAGAAATTTCTTCAGATGTTCTTAATCAAAAGGCAAACACATCTTAGTTGTTTGTCAAACACAAGCTTTTCATTACATGAGAACGAGGCAGATAGACAACATGCATTAAGACAACATTATTGGAAGATAACAACACCATTAATACTCCCCAATGGAAACTGCAGTACACAGTAAGTAGAACAGTTGGGGGAAATTGCAAATTAGGCAGGCTCATTTTGCATTTTATTGGAGAAGAGAGAATAAAATGGCAATGAGTGGAAGGGAAACCCTAATTATTGGAAGATGGGAGGTGCACTTTTTCCTAACTAAGCTTTTGAGCAGTCTCTGCTTTTCGTTTTTTCTCAATGCACACCTCTAACAGAGCTAGAGAAAAGAACAAGGAAGGCCTAAACTAAACTCAGTCTTGTACCTCTACTACCATGTGCCTTAGGTGTCACATTTGCATGAAACTGAGTTTGCACAATGCACTTCACTGCACTTCATGCATCTGCAGACAGGTGCAAACTAACCCCTACTCCTTCACACCAAGGATTATTAATATGGTTAAATGTCCAGTGTTTCAGGTAGGGATGCCAAACTCCAGGTGGGGGCCTGATGATCTCCCAGAATTACAGCTCATCTCCAGACTATGGAGACCAGTTTCCCTGGAGAAAATGGATGTTTTGGAGGGTGGCACCACGCCCTGCTGAGGTCTCTGTCCTCCCCAGATTCCATCCCCAAATCTCCAGGAGTCTCCCAGCCTGGGGTTGGCAATCATAATTCTGTGCTAGAGATCTCAGCACCCTACCCAAACTCAATTTCAAGGATTATTTGGGGGAAACCATGACAGTTAAACTGCTACATGTTTGTGGTGTAGATATTGCCACATAAGTTCTCTATGTACTTGTGCTGCTCTGGCATGCTATAGCTGATACTGGTGGAGACCTGTCTGTTTTGCAGACACTGTGGCCCTGTTCATACGAGACGTTTTGGGCCGGGTTGATCTTTAGGCAATGCAGATCAGTTCCACTGGAGAAAATGGCTGCTTTGAAAGTTTGACTCTGTGGCATTATAACCTGCTGCGATCCCTCCCCTCCCCAAACCCCACTGTCCCCACGCTCCACCCCCCCAAAAAAAATATCCAGGTATTTCCCAACCCAGAGTGGGCATCCCTATTTGCTCTACAGCAGACTCGATAGTCGAGTGCCTATCAGAACGGCAGCAAAACAAGGCTTCCCAAATTCTAGGCAATTGGAAGAGCCTTCGGGTATGCAGAAAAATGTTACCTTATAATTTAAACAAAAAGGACACACTGCCCCATGAAGGCTGAGCGTGCTGATTGCCGCTGTGAGACACAGGATGCTGAGGACAGTTCAGCATCTGTTAAACAAAAAAAGAAATGGAGCAGGAGAGAGCTGGGTAGAGCTCCTAATGGCATATGGAATGCTTGACTTGGTAAGGCATGCATCCCCCCTCCAATGTTCCCATACTGCATAGGAAAGGGAAGGTAAAAAATAACCTCTTCCATGTTGGAACACAGCAACATCTTGTGCACAAAGAAGAAGAAGAAAGAAGATCCTGCAGGGGTCAGGGGTAACAGCTCTAGCTAGGCAGGACTGTAGAGGTAGTACCTTCTTTCTAAAATGGGCTTCTCCTTGTCTGTTTGTGGAATACTATTCTTAGGCTTTTCTTCTAGAACATCCTATAACTCACACACTCTCTTAGCTAGCAAGGCTTATCTCCTCTCTTTGTTTTTCTTATCCAGTTTATTAGTTCCTAAATAAAACTTCCTTTACTTTTAATCAGTTCAGTCTCCTGACTACTGCACAGGTGCTCTGCTAACATTCCACGCATGATACAACTCTGGTTCCAAGCTAGATGAAAATCTCTTTACACACACACCCCAAAAATGGTGTAGTCAGTGCCAGAGGACCAGTGCTAGAGTAGAGTTCTAGAGTGAGCTTCAGGACTAGAAGAACTATTGAGCTTCGTTACCTTCAGTTTAGCAGTCCCATGATATTGTGAAATGAGGGAAAAATCACAACTGTTTATTCCCCACAATTTCTCTTGGATATAACAAGCATGGGATTTGTGGTATGTCTCCATTCTACTTGATCAATAAGAAATGACATAAGTATATTGGCCTACATAAAACTGACAGTATATTACTCTAAGGCATCACTTCCTACCAATAAACCGCTAAGCAATTCTCTAAGATGTGAAAGAAGTATATTCACTGTCGGTTGACACATCTAGTGAGTTATGCCCTGTGCATTCAGAACAGTCATGCACCATCTAGAAATTCCACCATCCTGCATAGGCCAAGAGAAATAGTGGGTTATGACTCCATGCACTGCCCAGTGGTTAACAATTTTACGTCCCTGCCTGGGTAGAGCTTGCCTGTGATTTTGCAAGGGTGTTGGGCTTCATCACACACACAAAAAAGTTTTATGCAAATTAGCTCATAGCTTAATTTCATCATAAGCAGAGTTGAAAGTAGTTCATAGAACAAATTAGCACTTAGTGATTAAAAAAATAGCACAATTTTGTTTCAGTGGATTTATGCCAAATAAATGACCTTATCCTAAATAGCCTTCTTAAGCCCCTTGAAAATGTAGAAAGCAGTTTATGGAGTGTGCATGTTTAACACTGACGACTGTGCATTCAAAGTACCTATATTTCTCCTTTTACCTTCACTGTGACTTTCCAGTCTTGGTTTTTCTTGTCTATCAGCTTCTGATAAGCTTCTAGGTGAACTCTCAGGATCTTCATTTTGTTGCTGTATTGATTTTTCAGGGTCGTTATGGCTTGCTCCTGTCCAATATATTGTATAGAAGAAAATAAGTTAACTTCAATGGCAACTGAACATGGAAATTAACCATTTAAACACAAACCTCTGGATCATGTTTTTTTTTTTGTTATAGCATAAATTCATTGCATTACTACCTTTTTAAGTTTGAAAAATGCCACTGATGGTGGTGTATTAATAAATGAAATTGGATCCTATGTACTATGAACAGGAGGAACACATAGTTATGCATCTTTCCTCCCTCACCTTCCTCCAGCATGTCCTGAAGTCTCTGAAAACCTGATTGGGAGTGTGTGTATCAAAGGAGCTTTGTGGACAAAATGTCAGGATACATGAGGGCTGCATCAAGGAACAAAATCACCTGTCTTTGCTCTTCCACTGGTGCAAGAAGCTCCATTAGTACTACTGACCGGTTATACTACTGAGTGGTATTCTTCTGTAACAATACCATACAAAACCCAATAGAAATAATACAGAGAAATCTCAGTAATTTTTCAAGTCTAGGGTCTCATTCTAATCTTACTTATGCAGCTTTTATAAGGCAGGCATTACAATGTATTGGGTATGACACAGAGGGCAGATGGTAAAAACATGATGCTTCAGGACATGATATCATCACTTGGCTATTGTGTGAAAGCATAACTGTGTCTGACTCAGCCTGAATTCTGATGGCAGTATTTCCTCAGTATCAGTGTCAAATGGCAGTGGTACTAATCTGCCTATACTTGGCTAACAATAGTAATTCAAATGGGTGCTCATCTTCAGAAACACATAAAGCTGCCTTATGTTGCCTTATACCTTGGCCCATCCAGGTCAGTATTGCCTACTGTGACTGGTAGTGGGTTCTTAGGTAGTGTAGTGATTAGAGTGGTGTAAAGAAGACCTAGGTTCAAATTCCTGCTCAACCTTCAATTCACCTTCAGCCAGTTAATCACTTACGCAACCTACCTCACAGGGTTGTTCTGGGGATACACTGGAGATAGTGAGAACCATGCATACTTAGCTCAGAGGAAGGGTGGGGTAAAAATGTCATAGATCTGCCATTCTTTAGCAAGGAGGAGAAACTAGCCTTCTAATTTGAAGGAGGGGGAAATATCATTGTAAGTGTGTGTACAGTTTCTATTAAAGGCTCAAAAAGTAGAAATATGCCTTGATGCCAGGCAGCAGAACTCTATTTATCTCTCATAGTTCCATCTTCCCTATGCTGGTTCTTTGTTCTTCTCTATATGCCTTAAAGTCAAAGAGAATTCTAATTCTGAGGGCCATTGCCTTTTAAAGCATATGCGTTTGCTCCCAAAAACTAGCACTAGAGGGAGCTACTATCTAATGAGAAACATGGAGCCTGGGTTTAACGTTTTAAGAGCAAGATGGTGCATTTGTAACTCAAATAAGGACAGCCTGGATGGTAAGTATAAACATCAAAAAACACAAATATACATTAATTAGGACTTAGTGGAAGGCCCACTATAATCAGTTTGTAAAGAATTACTATAATTAAGTTAGTCAGTGTAGGTCAAGAATGTCAGCCTGATGCTGTGTAGGAACACTGAAGACCAATCATTTTTGTTGAATTAAGTTTGCCTAACTGCATAAGGGAGCAGCGGTGGCTCAAGTGGTTAAGACGCTGAACTGCAGGCTGTGGAAAGTCGGTAGTTCAGCAGTTCGAGACCCGGGTGCTGCATGATGGAGTGAGCTCCCGTCTCTAGGTCCAGCTCCTGCCAACCTAGCAGTTCGAAAGCAAGACATTGCAAGTAGATAAATAGGTACCACTTCGGTGGGAAGGTAACAGCGTTCCGTGTGCCTTGGTGTTTAGTCATGCCGGCCACATGACCACGGAAATGTCTCCGGACAGCGCTGGCTCTTTGGCTTTGAAACGGAGATGAGCACCGCAACCCTAGAGTCGGATTCGACTGGCTTTCGAGCAAGGGAAACTTTACCTTTACCTTTAACTGCATAAGATCAGATCCTATTTATGTAAGATCTCCCCCCAAAAGTAAAATTAACTAAATTTCAGGAAAATAGTATTTGTGTAGGGTCATAAAAATTTGGAACTTCTTTTGCAGGTTCACAACAATTTTATTTATTTTCTTAACTTTTCCCGCCTTTTGCCCCAGTGGGGGAACCAAAGCAGCTTACATCAGTCTCCTCCATTTTATCTTCACAACAACCCCATGAGGTAGATTAGGCTGCGAATGTGTGACTAGCATACAATGTTCCCTCTAAGCTTTGGAGTCTTGTGAGAGAAAATTCTACTTTGTGAGCTACCAGCATTAAAGTTGTGAGCAAGCCATTTGGCTGCAGCATGAATTAGTTTGCTCTGGAGCCATCCTTCCTGAGCAAAGACAAAAATGTGTGAGCTAGAGGCTAAAAAACTATGAGCCAGCTCACACTAACTCAGCTTAGAGGGAACACTGCTAGCATAGTATATTGAGACACATTTTTTCCTCACAGTGAAAGAATGGGCAATAGAACACTTGGGTTTTGTCTTCATTCTGAAGTCACCTGGTTTTCTTTTCCTACACGCTCCACCTCTTTGATTACCTTCACGTACCCCATTTTCATCTGGTGCATGTCTTTTATAATCTGTCACAGAAGGTAAGAGGAAATTATCAGCTCAGCATTCTCAATAATTAATAATCACACTTTCTTCCCATATTGTAACATGGTTGGAGAAACGCTCTGCTCCAATAAGATGACAGTCTAGCCTCCCCATACAACAGCACCTGGAACAGGGTATCATAGCTGATCTGAACTCTTGGGGTGGTTATTAGAAGGGGGAAGGTATTTCCAGAGATAATTTGGCCAAAAACTGTCAATGACTTTAGAGGTCAAAACAATTTATTTATACTTTATGTATTGATTTAAAATGTGTATTTGCTCACCTGTCATCTGAAAACTCAGTAATATAAAATACAATAAAACTGTATAAATCACACAATTAAAACAATAAGTAAAATACATTTAAACTACATTAACAATCACCCCTCTAAAAACATCCTGTGCACAACTGGAAACATATTCCCTTTGGCCCAGACTGCCCCAAACTGGAAGTGAGTGAACTCACCACTTGGATTTTACTCTCGCACAGTATGACTTGCAAAAGCCATTTAAAGGGAACATTCTCTTTAAATTTCCCCCCTTCCATTCTGCTGGCCTCGGGAAGCTGCCCTCAGCAGAAAGGAGGGAGGGAAGATCTCAGATCTTCTCCCCCTTACCACATCATGAACCTCATGAAATGAACCGGTTTGGTAAATGGGGAGGCTTGTGGAGGGTTGTGGTTCGTTTGACCCCATGAACCAGGACAATTTTCCATTTTCCCGGTTTGTGCCCATCTCTGCTGTGGAAGCCCAGCCTATTTTTGGCATCTTCCATTTAGATAACTTCAATGGAACAATGTTATGGATGAAAACATACTTAGGAGAAGGAGAAGAGATTGGATTTGTACCCCGCCCTTCACTCAGAGTCTCAGAGCAGCTTACAAACTCCTTCCCCTTCCCCTCCCCACAACAGACCCCCTGTGAGGTAGGTGGGGCTGAGAGAGCTCTGACAGAAACTGCTCTTTCAAGGACAGCTCTTGTCAGAACTATGGCTTGCTTGCCCAAGGTCATCCAGCATCTGCAAGTGGAGGAGTGGGGAACCAAACCTGGTTCTTCCAGATTAGAGTCCGCACACTTAACCACTACACCAAAATAGCTGTCATGTAAGTGTGTGAGAAAATGGGAAGAAAATATAATGCTGATCCTTCTCATGTGCCCTAAAATTATTTGATCCCAAGCCAAATATATTTGGAATTTCTGGTACATTGTAAGCATCTGGATGTGAGCCGGGATTCCATCAATGCAAACTCTAATGTAAATTTCCCTGGTAGAACTTTCACAGGAACAGGGCCTGTAAAAATTACTGTGCCATAAAAATCCCACCAGTTATTCAAAAGGCATATATTTAGGAACAGATACTTGTATAGGACAGAAACTAATAAATCTCTGCAGAAGCTACCAAGGCAAAAAAGAATTACTGATGTTTATAATGATTAACATTATTACATTGGCTCTGAGAGAAAGTACACAACAGAGAAAATTAGAAAGAAATATTAATCAGTTGCTGCATTAGTGTTGAAATACCCATTAAAGTAACCTCGTATTGGAAATTATTTTCATTGTCTTTTTACCTTGGTAATATATAATTTAGCTAATCTGTATGGGATGTAGGACTGTTCTTCTCTGGATATACATCCACCCAGCTGGTTGTCATAAGACAGTACTCTAGGAGAACTTGGATGACCTACAATATATGATATATATGCACATAAATACAACGAATAAATCTAATTCTCAACGTGACCAAATCTGTGGATACTTAAATTAGGGTTGCCAGCCTCCAGGTGGGGCCTGGGGATCTCCCGCTTTTACAACTGATCTCCAGCTGACAGAGATCAGCTCCCCTGGAGAAAATGGCTGCTTTGAAGGGTGGACTCTATGGCATCGTGCCCTGCTGAGGCCCCTCCCCTCCCCAAACCCCACCCTCTCCCGGATCCACTCCCAAAGTATCCAGGTATTTTCCAATCCAGACCTGGCAACCCTAATTTAAATCAAGAAACTTGGAGCCATGAACATACAAGACAAATTTTTGTATAATCCTGAAAAATACCCCAGCTTTGCAGAAAAATCTAAAATCTAAAACAAAAAAACCCCACTGGGGGTTAACCTC
The DNA here is from genome assembly GCF_001447785.1 of Gekko japonicus. Lineage (NCBI taxonomy): Eukaryota > Metazoa > Chordata > Lepidosauria > Squamata > Gekkonidae > Gekko > Gekko japonicus. Next base: position 316,417 of record NW_015167075.1, read on the forward strand.
TCCACTCTATTAACAGAAGCAGTGCCTGTAGCTTTAAGAAATAAATGCCCTTAGTGGCCACTGCTAGTGACCAGCATAGCACAACCAGTACATAGAGGCTGCCAGGGGGGAGGAAAGGAGAGAAAGCTGATGTCAGGGGACAGATAGAGGTAAGTTGGCTGATGAGTGGAAATGAAAAGGAAGCAGGAAAAGCAAAGGGAAGGGAGAAAGTAAATAGTGGGAGAGGGGGAAATGAGATTTCCCCCAACCCCCACAAGTTCTACTTATCTCCTCTAATAGTAAAGTGGGTGACAGTACAAACAAAGAGGGAGGCTCCTTCTTATCTGGCAAAACCCAAAGTTTACAAAAAGTATGTTTCCCCCCAGTACACCCTATAGGGTACCTCTCTCCCCCTTGCACACACATTCTGCCTTCATGCTGTCTTGGAACCTTCCTTGGGGGCTGAAGGGCATCAAGTGGCTGGTTTTTCTATATCCCACACCCTAAAACTGGGGAGGAAACTAGCAATGCAACCCTACACAGTTACTCCAGCAGACACCCAGTGAGTTCAATGAAAACTCTGTATAGGGTTGCACTGTAGGCTACCTGCCCTTCCCTCCAAGCTGGGGAAGACTGTGGGATCTCTCAGACCTTGTGCTGAGCTACAGAGAGAGGCTCAAGGAAGGGCAAGGAGTAGTGTGCTGGGCTGGGATTTGGGAGACCCACGTTGGAATCTCCATTCTGTCAGAGAAGCTTCCTGGGTGAACTTGGGCCAGTCATACACTTTCAGCCTAGCCTACCTAATAGGGTTGTTATGATAATAAAATGGAGGAGAAGAGAAGGATGTAAGCCACCTTGCATCTCCATTGGGGAGAAAGGTGAAGTATAAATGAAATGAATAAATTTTTTAAAAAATCTGTCACTGGCAAATTTCTCTGAACCAGTTCTCAGAACATGAAAAAATATTAGTTCAGTGACTGTACTCTGTATGAGGGTGGCTTTACATGCAGATGTCTGCCTTTAATGTGGAAATGGTCAGATGCATCTCTAATATGCATGAACACCCAGGTCCCAGTCAAAGTGTTCTGTTACTCCAAGGTATACCCATTGCCTCCTCTTCTATCACCACTAGTAGGGTCCAAACCAAGCAACTCTGCCAATAGTAGTGCAGGTCCAGAAGCCGACACCCAGAGCCTCCTGTGCCAGCAATGGCTGGGAGAAAGCCCAGCTCCTGTGGTGACCTGGTAACCTTCTCCTTGTGCTACTTGGAACAGTTGCTTGAATGGCTTGGCTGGGGCCCTGGATGCAGCACTCGATGACTCACCACTCAAGATACAATGACCTGTAGTATATGAACGTAGGGAGGGCCTCCAGTAAACAGGATTACATTTGAAATGATGTCAGGTAATATGAAAGCTGGAACTACAGCGGTTTATTCGATGGTGTTTTCCCCACAGACTCTTTGCTCCAGCTTGACTTCTTAACTACACCACATTTTCCCCAGCCTTACACACAACATCCTTTACAAGTAGTTGTTGTAGCAGCTTCCAGCCAGCTGTTCCCTGTGTTTTAGCAGAATGTTCGTGTACTGGTGTTTCCCAAAGGATGCATTGTGATAGGATTTATGGAATCTGTGTGGTTTGCTGTGGCTCCAAAAGTGCTGCCCACATACAACCATTCCTGCTCCAAGCTTCCCTCCCTTTCTCCTGAGCATCCACTGTTATCCACCTCACATCACACACTATTTTTTTAAAAAATACCTTGCAAGCATGTTGATACAAGAATGTACTGCTGTGGACGTTTCCTGTCCTTTTATGTGAAAACTGCATTCACTATAGGACCTACATTCTCCAGAACACTGTTAATTGAAATCAAGATGTTGTGTGAGGGAGTCATCAACTCAGAATTATAGCCAAAATACAAATATGATGGCTTTTTTCACCCATGGAAGTCACAGAGTGATGAGTAAGCAAGTTTGTGCACTGCCCTCAAGAATTATGTCTGGCCAAACTAACAAACATGTGTCCTTTCTGCATTCATCTCAGGCCTGTAATAACATCATATTCCTTCTTTGGGAAAATGAATAACAATAATGTGATAGTGAAGCCAGTGTATATGCAGTGATCACCATATTGTGGCACTGTATGTACCATATTCATATTTCACAGACCAGGAAAAACTGCACTTTATATATTTATTTTTCAGCAGAAAGCAGGCAGAAGTGCTGTAGGAAATGTAAATTAAAAAAATACAAAATATAGCCCTGACCTGGATAGCTCAGGCAAGCCTGATCTTGTCAGATCTCAGAAGCTAAGCAGGGCCAACCCTGGCAAGCACTTGGAAGGGAGACCTCCAAGGAATACCAGGGCTGGGACGAAGACACAGACAATAGTAAGACACCTCTCTGAAATGTCCAAGCCCCATTAGAGGTTGCCAGAAGTCACATGAATTCCAGGCATACACACACAGAGAGAAAATACAAAAAAAAATCATACAAAATATAGCCAAGAAATCTTGCAGATGGGCAGACTCACCCACATGGGACATACAAGAGAACCACCCAGATTCGTTTAATATGTGCCAATTATAAAGGGATTACCTGCCCAAGGGAACGCCTCTGTCTTGCTGTGGGAATTGTACTATGGAATGACAAGCATAATACTTGTTTCTGCTTATGTGGAAATACCTTTGGGGACAGCTATTTTGTTTCCTTTCCATTCACTGATGCATTTTAGAAAAGACAACCTGTTCTTGTTAAATCCAAGTTTGTTCAGCCAACTTTGTCCCTGCTTGATTTCACCTGTAAAAATAAAACAGGTTCTAAATCATTTGGAAAAGCATTACAATACTCTATCATTAGCTGCCCATTATCCCTGACACACACATTTAAGTTTTTTTTGAAAAAATATTTTTCAGGTTATACAGTGTTTTATCACAAAATACCAAGCAGAAAAGTAACTGAAATGCACTCATATGTTTTGTTTTATTTATGTCATTTGAAATAAGGTATTGCCTAGACTCCAGGGATTGCCAGTGGTTTTGTTGGGGTGGTGGTGTTTGCATTTAAGACCTAGGAAGACAAATCACCTGATTGCCTGGCGAGTCAGATGTCTGACAGAAACCATGCCAAATGTCTACAGACTTTCACTACATGTAAAGAAGAAGAAGAAGAGATTGGATTTATACCCCGCCCTTCACTACCCAAAGGAGTCTCAGAGAGGCTTACAAACTCCTTTCCCTTCCCCTCCCCACAACAGACACCCTGTGAGGTAGATGAGACTGAGAGAGCTCTGACAGAAACTGCTCTTTTTCAAGAACAGTTGCGTCAGAACTATGGCTTGCCCAAGGTCATCCAGCAGGTGCAAGTGGAGGAGTGGGGAATCAAACCTGGTTCTCCCAGATTAGAGTCCGTGCACTTAACCACTACACCAAACTGGGACTAAGGCTGCTTCCACATGGTGATGATTGTCCATGGAGCTCTTCATGTTGCTAGCATCCACAGGGCTGTTTCCCCCATGTTTTCTTGGCCTCAACCTCTGCAGTGGCAATTCCACTCATTGAGAGCCAGAGTGCTGTGGGGGTTAAGAGCCACAGACTCTAATCTGGGGAACCAGGTTTGATTCCCCACTCTTTCACATGAAGCCTGCTGGGTGACCTTGGGCCAGTCACAGTTCTCTCAGAACTCTCTCAGCCCCACCTACCTCACAAGGTGCCTGTTGTAAGGAGAGGAAGGGAAAGCTGCTTTGAGACTCCCTAAAGTAGAGAAAAGCGTTATAAAAACTTAATTTTCTTCTTTGCCCCCACCCCTGTGCCACTGGAGGGCTTTCTTTAAAAATCTGCTATTGCTAGATTGGTTTTGTGCAAAAACTTTATCACAATCTGTTGTCCATGATCTATCATCCTCTCTCATGGCAATAGATTGTGATAACATTGTGCTGTAGCAAACTGATGATTTCTTTTAAAAGCCCAAAATGCCCTCCAGTGGTGTATGTATGTTTGCGGGGATGGCAACCGTGGGAGCAGAGGCAAGGGAAATAGTGCTGATGTGGGCAGGACCTTCAAAAATGTACCCCTTCTAGTCCACAGGGTATGTAAACATGCTTTGGTTGTGATTTTTCAAAAAAAGATTGTCTCAAATCAGGGAAAACCCTGGAAGGTGGACAATTAGAGTTCAACATCATATGGATGCTACTATACACCCACATAGGGATGGAACAAATCACATTTTTGCAGTTCAGTTCGTGGCTTGCGGCTGAACCACAAACTGAACCATGAACCAATAGGCTAGTTTGCAAACCGAACGAGTTTGTATCAGTTTATGAGCCATTTAATGTTTAAACCTCTGCATTCTGCTCCCTGTGAAAAGTGGTGGGGAGCAGAAAGCAGGGATTTAAATGGCTCTGAGCCATTTCACCCCCAGCTTTCTGCTCACCATGGCTTTTGGCGGTGAACACAAATTTCATGAATTTTGATGTGGTTCGTGAAGAGCAGAAAACAGGGGTTTAAGCCATTTAAACCCTTGCCTTCTGTTCTTCATGAAAAACAGCTGCTGTTTGGTTTAAATGGTTAAGCAGCTAGCAGAAAGCAGCTTTTGACAGTGAACAAAAAGAAGGGGGTTAAATGGTTCAGAGCCATTTCACCCCCTGCTTTCGTGGAAGTTCGTGTGGCTCTTCAGTTTGTTAACATCATTTAGCAAATCACAAACTCGCCAAACTTCATGATGAACTTTAGTTTGTCAGCCAGTTCATGCCCATCCCTATCCTCTCCAGTTTGGATGCCAAGCCAGAGCAAAACCTTCGTGTTGAAGCAACCTAAAAGCAACCACTGCTGCCTATAAGAGATGATGCAATGGGATACTTCTGCTTCCACTGTGAGCTGCCATTGTTCTCCATCACAATCCAAAATGCCATGCAGTCTTACATATGTACTGGATGTGGTTTGTCTTTGCTGTTCCCTGAAAAATACAAGCCACTATGCATGAGTGCTGAATGATACCTTGCCTGCAAGTCAGAAAAGGATCGATGAAAGCAAGTGTTACAGCAAAATGTGCCCAGATTTGTTAATTTCCCCTTTCATATGTGAAAGCAGAGAATTTCAGTCCTCCAGAAATTACCATTCCAATGTCCCAGTGTTTGAAAAGCAGGCAACGACAAGGGAAATGATACCACATAATCTGAAATTTCATCAATATTGTTTCCCCTTCTCTTTCCGGAGAGGTCTTACGCCATCTATACTATGAGAACAGCCACAAGTCAAAGAAAGCCAAAACTTTGTAATCTAGGAGGAAATATATTATTTGTCATCTTCCTGCAGAGAAGAACATGGAAACAGTCTGAAATTTAAGATGTAGACTTTCTTAGTGAGAAGATCTCTATGTGAGGTGACACAAGACAGCAAACAAGTACTCAGTTCATAATTTTGTTTAGGGCCAAAAGAGACCAGTGCTACATTTTCCAGCTATAACTTCAAGTCATCATAAGACTGGATACAGAGTCCAAGCAATGTAAAATAAAATTAAAGCTTATTTTCTCTTATTCTTTTTGTGCTAGAGAAGACACAAAGCAAACTTGTATTTCTTTTTTATATTGTTCACAAATAAGGACATTAAACTTAGACTTGCTTGTAGTGGCAATTTAAATGCATTTATTTCTATATGAGTTTTTTCCCCCTAATGATGCATTCAAAGCAACTGATGGTCAAGAGATAAAACTACATAACCTGCATTTTACAAGAAGAAGAAGAAGAAGATGATGACGGGGAGGAGGAGGAGGAGATTGGATTTATACCCTGCCCTTCACTACCCGAAGGAGTTTCAGAGGGGTTTACAATCCCTTCCCCTTCCCATCCCCACAACAGACACCCTATGAGGTAGGTGGGGCTGAGAGAACTCTTGACAGAAACTGCTCTTTTTCAAGAACAGCTGTGCCAGAGTAGTGGGAAATTAAACCTGGTTCTCCCAGATTAGAGTCCACACTCCTAAACACTACACCTAACTGGCTCCACCCTTTCTTTAAAAAGCAGACTAGCTTTTAAAAATCTTTCTGTAGTTATTCTTCTCTTTACAGCTCCTTATAGCTCTTGCTCAATAAGAGAGTGGACCAGGGCACAGCTAGAAGAACACTTGCAGGAATATGGGCACAATCCATGAGATTTTGGCCTACTGAAAATAAAATATTGAAGGCAAATAAACATTACATAAACATTACAAGGTCTGGCACAACTAAGTAATTAATGCTAGAGACAAATTCTAGAAGGGTAGCCATGCTGGTCTGTTGCAGCAGCCTCTCAAAAAGGAATCTTGTGCCACCTTAAAGAATAACAGGTTTATTATTAAAGCATAAGCATTCGTACATGGTTAGAGCCTATTTCATCAGATGTATGGTCTACAGATACAGATAATGTGAACAGCGGAATTAAAGTGCCATGACCTACAAGAAGGGTTGTTTGTGACATTTCTGTTCAAGTTTAAGGTGTGCACGGTGACCCAGTCATGATCTCCTGTTGTCACACACAGCTTGGTCCTACTGCTGGGGCCAGTTCACTGCGCAAGCAATCTAAGCAGCGGGGACAGGTATGGCTTGCAGTTATTGTTACTTCCCAGATCTGTCCCATCCAGGACCAAGAATAAGATCCTGTGAGTCTCTGCTGCTGTCAATGAAGGAGGAAGAGATTGGTCACCTATCCCCCCTTGTCCCCCCTTGTCCTGTGAGGACAGCTATCTCCAGTGATATTGGGAGTATCGTTGGGGCTTATCTGCCTCTCAACTACCAGCAGCATGGGAGTAAGAGACAAGTATAAGCTACATCCATGGTTTGTCTGACCTATGCCACTTGGGAGGACAGCAAGCTCCAGGCAATGGACTATCACCTCCCTGTTCGGCACTCCCCAGGACCTGCTTGGGGCAGTAGAATACCTTCAGCCAGCCCTGCCTGTATGAAGCAGAAATCTGTTGCTGGAGCAGGCAGCAGAAAGGTAATTGCAGGATTAGTAAAGGAACCAGTGTGAAGCATGGCAGCTGCACAATCTCTCATCCTTGAATATGAATATCAACCCCATGAATATTGTACTGAGTTCCTTGGCAGTATAAAACATATCAAGTAGCTGGGATCCAGGTAGCCTATTAATTGCATGATATATGTTAACAGCATAATAGACCAAACTTTTGCTGGCACTTCACTGGTTTGGCAGAAATCTTGATATTGCTTTATAATACCCTGGAACCTTTCCTGCCTCTGATCACTCAGATAAGCTGCCACTGTAGGGAACTCTCTATTGAAATCCATATACACACCTGTATCCATATCTGCATACATATAATTTAAACATGTAATGCTTGCTGCACACTCTTGTAAGATGTTTAATTTGTTGTATGTGTGGGAAATGGAGATGGATGGGAGTAAACTTTGTGTGCCAGTGAGTAATGAAATGCTTACCATTTCCAGTTTCCTCATCAACAGCAATGCTTTTCACTGCATGTGAAGGATGGGCTTGTATCTCATCCAGGTAGTCGGTAACACTGCCTGGTAGAGGGACAGATGAGATTATGGTTCCTTGTGATCTGGGTTCAGCATTACTTCTTAATGAATCTTCAGTTACTTGAGAGTGTGAAGGGATAACTGTTTGAACCCAGGCTTCTGCAACAGTAAAACATTTATCAAACAGAAATAAGAGTAGGGAGATGTATTGTGCACATATTTACTTAAACGAGGTTTTTTTCATTATTCCTGACCTTACATACCAGTCTTGGCTTGTTTGTTGCCTTTGTGCTCCCTATCTGACACTGCCAACCACCTACAAGTCCCCCCTGTTCTCTCAAATGGCTTCCTTCACCTGTGCCTGGAACTCCTGCCTAAAACATTTGCTGTTTCCCTTTACATTTCCTTTTCCTTATTTGCTGTTTCCCTTTACATTTCCTTTTTCCTTTCCTTTAAATACCTTCTCAAACTCACCACTCTGAATTGGCTTAAACCTATAATCCTCACTTCCAGAAGAAACGAAGCCCATGTACAACTAAAAGGATATTCAGGTTCTCCATTTTTGTTCTTCCTTCGTTTCCTATTGTTCTCCCTCTGCTGCTGACATTAATCTTGAGCTTTCCCAAATGGTGATGATTCTCTGTGGACTTTTCATTGCTAATGTGAATGCAGAGACATTTGCAGGGGCAATAGAGTGCCTACGTGGCAATCTTCCCCACACTTTCCTTGCCTCAGCCCTCACAGCTGCCATCCCCCTCCCACACCACCAGAGGGCTTTCCCAAAAACCCAGCAGTTGCCAGATCGGTGTCCTGTAGTGTTGTTAACATTATAATGATCTGTCTGCTAGGTGCTCTGAATTCTTATTTCTCTCTAGTTCAAGGCACTATAATGTAGACATTTTCTGGATGGCATCTTATCACAACAGTTCAAGCTGAATGAATAATACGATCTGAATGTCAATGCCATGTTCAGAGGTTGCTCAGTGTTGATTCAACACAGGGAAGAGGGAGGAGGATCATTATGACTACCCACAAAGCCTGTCTCCCTTCAGCAGTGAGCAGGTGTACCCAGGAATTGCGGCTCATGAAGTGGGGGCTAAGACGGCTAGAGAGGCAGTGGCGGCACGCTCGTGATGAAGCCACAAGAGCATCTTCTAAGACGTTTATGAGATCCTATGAGATGGCAGTCAAGGCCGCAAAAAGACAGTACTATACGGCCGTGATTGCATCTGCAAGAGGCGCAGCCCAATTGTTTAGAACGATTTGGTCCATTACTGTTTTGACGCAAAGCAGATTAAACACTACTAGGGAATTGGATATAGGCAACCTCCCCGCTACAGTTCATACAGTGAATGAACTCGAGGTTCCATGCACGTCCTCTAATGCCCTACCACGTGCTCCCTTGATCTGTGCCCTTCGTGGCTAATTAAAGCTGGCCACGAGGGGTTTTGAGGTGCCTTTCAGGAGATCATCCACAAGTCCCTCTTGGAGGGGCTATTCCCAGAGTCACTTAAGGAAGCAGTGGTGTGCCCTCTCCTGAAAAAGCCATCTCTGGACCTGGCTGAATTGGTCAACTATCAGCCGGTTTCCAACTTGCCCTATTTTGGCAAGATAATAGAGAGGACTGTGGCAATTCAGTTACAGGGCTTCTTGGATGACGCTTCCATCTTCAATCCCTTCCAGTCCGGCTTTCGCCCAGGCCACGGGATGGAAACAGCACTGATCACCCTCATGGATGACCTCTGGAGGCATCTGGATCGGGGTGGATTGGCAGTGCTGTTGTTAGACCTGTCGGCTGCATTCAACATGGTTGACCATCAGTTACTGATCCACTGCCTCGCCGACACTGGAGTCCAGGGACTGGCCTTACAGTGGCTTGCTTCCTTCCTCCAAGGTCAGGGACAAAGAATGGTGCTGAGGGAGCAGCATTGCCAGTTTGGTGTAGTGATTAAGTGTGTGGACTCTAATCTGGGAAAACCGGGTTTGATTCCCCACTCCTCCACTTGCACCTGGCTGGATGACCTTGGGCAAGCCATAGTTCTGACAAGAGCAGCCCTTGAAAGGGCAGTTCTTGAAAGAGCTCTCTCAGCCCCACCTACCTCACAGGGTGTCTTTTGTGGGGAGGGGAAGGGAAAGGAGTTTATAAGCCACTCTGAGACTCTGAGTGAAGGGCAGGGTATAAATCCAATCTCTTCTTCTTCTGTCCCAAAGGCACCCACTGGAATGTGGTGTGCCCCAAGGGAAAGTGCTGTCCCTGATGCTCTTTAACATCTATATGCACCATCTTGTCCAGATTGCCCGGAGGCACGAGCTGGGATGTCACCAGTATGCGGATGATACCCAGCTCTATCTGTTGTTGGGCAGTCAGTCCGACTCCAAACCGGAAGATCTAGACTGGGCATTACAGGCTGTGGCTGGTTGGCTTAGACTGAGCCGGCTGAAACTGAATCCAATGAAGACGGAGGTCCTGTGCCTGAATCGGAGCGGTCTGAGATCCCGCTCCCGACCTTTGATGGGGCACCATTGGTGCCAGCGCCGGAGGTTAGGAGGTTGGGAGTGCTCCTAGATGCCTTCCTAAGAATGGAGGCCCCAGATAGCAACCACTGCCAAATCGGCCTTTTACCATCTTTGGCTGATCAGACAGTTGGTTCCCTTTCTCGAATGCAACAATTTGGCAACAGTGATCCATGCGATGGTCACCTTGAGATTGGATTACTGTAATGCCCTCTACATGGGGCTGCCCTTGTCTCAAATCCAGAAGCTGCAGCTGGTGCAAAATGCCGTGGCCAGGCTATTGATGGGACTCCCTATTTGGGAGCACATCCAACCTGTGCTAAAGGCATTGCACTGGCTACCTATAGCATATCAGATTCATTTCAAGGTGCTGGTTCTTACCTTTAAAGCCCTTTATGGCCAGGGACCTACATACCTGAGGGACTGCCTTTCCCCACATATACCCCAGAGAGCACTGCAATCAGGGGTTCAGGCTAGTAACTAGAGCCAGGGCTTTCTTGATGGTGGCTCCACTCTGGTGGAATGAGCTCCCAGAAGAGATCAGGGCCCTGTGGGCAAGGCAAGTCTATTTTTATATATTATTCTAGATCCCTAATGATGAAACAGCATGCAAAATGCATAGGGATCTCTGAGTGAAATATACTTTTTTAAAGTATTTTTTCCCTATGGTACCATTTCCCCCCCTTCTCTGATTTGACCCCTATGACCCATACGTAGGGATCTCTGAGTGAAATATACTTTTTAAAAGTCTTTTTTCCCCATGGCACCATTTCTCTGCTTTGACCCCTATGACCCATACTTGTTTTCATAGTACTCATATGTGTGCACAGTTCTACAGTTGTGGTTGGATTATGAATGAAGCTGATGTTCACAAAACTGCAAGATCTCCAGGGTCAACTTTCTTTCCAGTGGCACACAGATGCTCTCAAACATTTTAATATCAATACTGCAGATCGGCTAATAATTAATAGCTAAAAATCAACTTCTATTTAATGCTGCCCTTCAGTAGCTCATAATGTAGATGACAGACCTTTGTACAACACTGCTTAATCCTCTGTTGACAACAGTCTTTCCTTGGACAGCCACTGCACAGGTAACCTGATTGCAGATCTCAACCATTTCTCTTGGGTTGTAGCTCTGCAGTGTTCTTAATAGTGCCTAGGCCATGTTTAGCCTTTTTACTGGTTCTTAACAGAGACAATGTTCATGGTTTGTTGTTTACCTTTGTACCCATGAATTTCCACATGCACATTCAACTCTGTACAGAGTTCCAGTAAGTGCATATGGTTCAAGCAAATCATAGATTTTCTTCATACAACATACATTCTTTTTGTTGTAGTAACCAGTACAAACTGTACATCTCTTTAGATGTTAGAGCCAGTTTCACAACCTTGGAAGACAACAGTAAAATTTCAAACTGTGCTTAGGTGTACCCTGTAAATGAACGGGATAATTTCCATAGCTCCTGGTGTCTCAAGCATGACTGTTCTCTAAAGCACGTCTGCCCTTCTCCCAGAATGACTGCCTCCCCAGAATAGCCTCATCTCCTCAGGGACGACTTCTTCTGTTCATAATCCCTCAGAACCACTCCTTCTTGTAAATTCACGAGGCAGGGAAAGGAACAGGCTCATATGATTTTGTTGTTTTGAGACAGGAAGGCCCTCATTACTCGGTCACAAGTGACACTGACCATTTTGTGCAGCAAGTCAAAATCTCCAAGTGCTTTATAGTGGCATTTTCCAGACTGCAGCCACCTTTCAGATTTTCATGGGTGTTGTAGAAGTTCTGATGATCACGTTATTGGTGCGATCACACATTTCTGCCCCCCCTTTCATGGTTCTATCTGTTCTCATTCACGTTGAGGATTGATTTGCCTGGTTTCCCCCCACATCTTTTTTTTTGGTGCATACGCTGAAGCATTGCAGTGTTTTAGTAGTGTCAAGGGGGCTGTACAATCCCTGTTAAAGTACATTCCCCGCCCATCACGCTACAACTGAGGGCAATTCCTCGGGTATGTGTCTCACCCCTTATTGGTTGCCTCTTTCCCCACGTTTGAACAGTCTCTCTGATTGGCTCCCCCCCCCCAAAGCTGAATTCCTTTACCTGCCTTGCATAAGGTACACAGCTCTAGTGGCGTACCTAGTGTATTTGAAACCTGGAGTGGACCATTTTTAACACACACCCCTCCACTAAATGGTAAAATTGTCCAGATCAGGGCTCAAGTGGGCTTACTCCTGATGAAATCAGTGGGGCTTATGCTTGAGTAAGCATGCATGGAGAGGGGTGCTTCCAGGATGAGCCTGCCCTGGTCTCTAGTGCCTGTGCCCTTTCTTGGGGGAGAGGCTCCATGAAAGCCCCTCCTTGCTTCAGTCTGTTGAGCCACCAACTGTGCATGGAGTGGTGGCTGATCTCCCAAGAGAAGGTCTGTGTTTTATGCCCCAAATCACTGACTCCTCTGGATGGGTCTTTGGCCAAACAGTATTCTTTCATGCTTTCATAAGGGCCAAGGACTCGGGGCTTTTGAAATGAGATAGTCCCACTGAACACCGTGAAATTTGCTGCCGCCAATGCATGCATAAGATCGATCAGGCTGCAGGGAAAATAAATGGACAATGACTCGCTGCTGGTGTCAGGCCTCCCAATGGGACTGACTGTTTGGGTGTGGTCACATGGCAAGTTTACTGTGATTTGTTCCCGCTGTAGATTTGATTGGGGATATATTTTAGAGGCTTCAGATGATCACACATCCCTTGCCCAACCGCTTGCATTGTGCGATGAGGCTCCAGGCACCATCCAGGTGACGAGGCTCCAGGCAACCATCATTTTTTAAAAAATTCTTTGCACATGCACATATGCACATGCATGTACAAATCATGGCTCCTGCTTGATGCAGTGGTTTCCCCCCGAACAGTGAACAAAATGAACTATTGACATGTAACTGAGCACTGTTTTATGTGCACTTGAGCGTTCATGCATTAATATATTCAGTGCAGGATTGGTCATTCACACACGGTGAAAGCCGGGGGGGAGGGGGGACTACCGCAAGAAGGATGTACAGATGATGATGAAGAAGAGAAGAGATTGGATTTATACCCCACCCTTCACTACCCAAAGGTGTCTCAGAGCAGCGTACAAACTCCTTTCCGTTCCCCTCCCCACAACAGACACCCCGTGAGGTAGGTGAGAGAGCTCATGACAGAAACTGCTCTTTTTCAAGGGCAGCTCTTATCAGAACTACAGCTTGCCCAAGGTCATCCAGCCAGGTGCAAGTGGAGGAGTGGAGAATCAAACACAGCCACTGCACAGGTAACCTGATTGCAGATCTCAACCATTTCTCTTGGGTTGTAGCTCTGCAGTGTTCTTAATAGTGCCTAGGCCATGTTTAGCCTTTTTACTGGTTCTTAACAGAGACAATGTTCATGGTTTGTTGTTTAACTTTGTATCCATGAATTTCCACATGCACATTCAACTCTGTACAGAGTTCCAGTAAGTGCATATGGTTCAAGCAAATCATAGATTTTCTTCATACAACATACATTCTTTTTGTTGTAGTAACCAGTACAAACTGTACATCTCAGATGTTAGAGCCAGTTTCACAACCTTGGAAGACAACAGTAAAATTTCAAACTGTGCTTAGGTGTACCCTGTAAATGAACGGGATAATTTCCATAGCTCCTGGTGTCTCAAGCATGACTGTTCTCTAAAGCACGTCTGCCCTTCTCCCAGAATGACTGCCTCCCCAGAATGGCCTCATCTCCTCAGGGACGACTTCTTCTGTTCATAATCCCTCAGAACCACTCCTTCTTGTAAATTCACGAGGCAGGGAAAGGAACAGGCTCATATGATTTTGTTGTTTTGAGACAGGAAGGCCCTCATTACTCGGTCACAAGTGACACTGACCATTTTGTGCAGCAAGTCAAAATCTCCAAGTGCTTTATAGTGGCATTTTCCAGACTGCAGCCACTTTTCAGATTTTCATGGGTGTTGTAGAAGTTCTGATGATCACGTTATTGGTACGATCACACATTTCTGCCCCCCCCCTTCATGGTTCTATCTGTTCTCATTCACGTTGAGGATTGATTTGCCTGGTTTCCCCCCACATCTTTTTTTTTGGTGCATACGCTGAAGCATTGCAGTGTTTTAGTAGTGTCAAGGGGGCTGTACAATCCCTGTTAAAGTACATTCCCCGCCCATCACGCTACAACTGAGAGCCATTCCTCGGGTATGTGTCTCACCCCTTATTGGTTGCCTCTTTCCCCACGTTTGAACAGTCTCTCAGATTGGCTCCCCCCCCCAAAGCTGAATTCCTTTACCTGCCTTGCATAAGGTACACACCTCTAGTGGCGTACCTAGTGTATTTGAAACCTGGAGTGGACCATTTTTAACACACACCCCTCCACTAAATGGTAAAATTGTCCAGATCAGGGCTCAAGTGGGCTTACTCCTGATGAAATCAGTGGGGCTTATGCTTGAGTAAGCATGCATGGAGAGGGGTGCTTCCAGGATGAGCCTGCCCTGGTCTCTAGTGCCTGTGCCCTTTCTTGGGGGAGAGGCTCCATGAAAGCCCCTCCTTGCTTCAGTCTGTTGAGCCACCAACTGTGCATGGAGTGGTGGCTGATCTCCCAAGAGAAGGTCTGTGTTTTATGCCCCAAATCACTGACTCCTCTGGATGGGTCTTTGGCCAAACAGTATTCTTTCATGCTTTCATAAGGGCCAAGGACTCGGGGCTTTTGAAACGAGATAGTCCCACTGAACACCGTGAAATTTGCTGCCGCCAATGCATGCATAAGATCGATCAGGCTGCAGGGAAAATAAATGGACAATGGCTCGCTGCTGGTGTCAGGCCTCCCAATGGGACTGACTGTTTGGGTGTGGTCACATGGCAAGTTTACTGTGATTTGTTCCCGCTGTAGATTTGATTGGGGATATATTTTAGAGGGTTCAGATGATCACACATCCCTTGCCCAACCGCTTGCATTGTGCGATGAGGCTCCAGGCACCATCCAGGTGACGAGGCTCCAGGCAACCATCATTTTTTAAAAAATTCTTTGCACATGCACATATGCACATGCATGTACAAATCATGGCTCCTGCTTGATGCAGTGGTTTCCCCCCGAACAGTGAACAAAATGAACTATTGACATGTAACTGAGCGCTGTTTTATGTGCACTTGAGCGTTCATGCATTAATATATTCAGTGCAGGATTGGTCATTCACACACGGTGAAAGCCGGGGGGGAGGGGGGACTACCGCAAGAAGGATGTACAGATGATGAAGAAGAAGAGAAGAGATTGAGTTTATACGCAACCTTTCACTACCCAAAGGTGTCTCAGAGCAGCTTACAAACTCCTTTCCCTTCCCCTCCCCACAACAGACACCCCGTGAGGTAGGTGAGAGAGCTCTTGACAGAAACTGCTCTTTTTCAAGGGCAGCTCTTATCAGAACTACAGCTTGCCCAAGGTCATCCAGCCAGGTGCAAGTGGAGGAGTGGAGAATCAAACCCGGTTCTCCCAGATTAGAGTCCGCGCACTTAACCACTACACCAAATCACTACACCAGATGACCTAATTGCATTCATAGTGAGAGATGGCTGTCCAGATAGGAGAAATTGCAGATTCACAGCACAAGGAGTAGGAAAGTACTTGATTTCCCCAGTTGTCAGAAAACATGCTAGAAAACCAGGAGGATTGCAGGGGTGAGTCCGCTTCGATATGGGGGACAGAATTGGCTGTCTGATCAGCCCTTTTAAATGCAATTGGGAACAGTTGTGAAACCCGATCAAAATGACCATGTGACCACGACCTCAGTTTCAGTGCAGGCCCCCTCCAGCACTGAAACATTTCAGCGCTGGCATGCAAATATTTTTTAAAAGTGCACTGCCCAAACTTGCTCTTTCTGGGTGGGTTTTGGGTGGCAATCCTTTTTTAAAAGTGCACTGCCCAAACTTGCCCTTTCTGGGTGGGTTTTGGGTGGCAATCCATGAGGCAGAAAAAAATGTTCAGATTCTGAGCAAGAGGCTATCTTGCAAATTCATTCCACAATGGAAAACAAAAGTACAAGAAAAACTAGTTTAGGAAAGAATGGGGAAAAACCAAGAAAAGACCAGGACAGCAGGGGATATAAACAAGGTTGTCTGTACCCAAGGGGGGAATAACAGTAACATCGGGGAATGAAAAACAGAGTGTTAAGGCAATCTAGAAAATGCCAATGTCAATATAAGGGATGTTAACAACAAGCAGCACCCTGACTTGGATGGCTCAGGCTAGCTTGATCTTGTCAGATTATGGAAGCTAAGCAGCCCTGGCTGGTACTTGGATGGGAGACCACCAAGGAATACCAGGGTCATGATGCAGAGGCTGGTGATGGCAAGCCACCTCTGAACATCTCTTGCTTTGAAAACTCTACAGAGTTGCCATAAGTTGGCTGTGACTTGACGGCCCTTTCCACTACCAACAACAAAAAGCAGCACTATTTTATATTTGCACTGTCATCAGAGGTCATTTCGGGGGGGATCGCGGGGGATCACAGTTCCCCTGGGTAAGGTACAGGGGGCGGGGCACATGATGAAGCCACACCCCCTGCTTCTGGCCGCCCCGCTTCCGGCCCTCATTTAGCCAGGAGGAGGCAGGAGAAGAGGGAGGGTAAGTTGCTTCCTCCCCGCCTCTCCCCACCCCTGCCTGCCTGGGGCCAGGGAGGGCGTTCACGGGGCTTCCTTGCACTCCCGCCGGCCTTGCAGTTCCACCGCTGGGCCCCTCATGGGGCTCGGCAGTGGAGCTGCAAGGCCGGCGGTGGCGGCCGGGACCATTGGGGGTGGGGTGTGTGGCCTTATGACACACTTCCGGTGATGTCAGGGGGTGTGGCATATGCTAATGAGTTATGCTAATGAGTTCCCCTAGCTCTTTTTCTACGAAACGACCCCTGACTGTCATGGAGAACCCACAAGACAAACTAGACATGTTTAGGAAGGGTAGCGAAGAGGCAGAGTTCAGAGATTGAGGTGAGGGGGCAGGAGAAGAGAGGCAAGAGAGAAAATGGTGGTTGAGAAGGCTGGAGAGAGGAAGAAATGAGACCCATGGTGGAGGTGGCAGTGGCAGTATGTGTGTGTGTGTGTGTGTAAGAAGGAGGGAGGGAGGGAGGCTAAGGACTGGGAAGAGAGTAAAAAATAGGCAAGCAGATGGCAAAAGAGATATGAGAAGGGGGTATGAGAATAGGGTATGTACAAGATGAAAGAGAGATGGGAAATTTAATGTATCCAGGTCTGACCGCGTGGCCGGCTTGGGCTCCACGCGGTCAAGCACAAACGTTGAGCTTCACTCAGGGAAACAATGGACTAAACGGATCCTAGCCTGAACCTATCTGAGGGCTAGGTTCCCAACCGAGAGCCTATGGAACTCTCGGCCACTGTAAATAACCTGTTGGGATGTGGGGGTGTGTTCTGGGTGGTGGTTTCACGGGGAATATAAGCCGGCCTGCGAGCCAGCTAAGGTTGTCTTGTTCTTCACTAATAAAGTACGTTAGCTGAAATCACTCGTCTGCATACTTTTAAGGAAAGAAAGACCAGTGCTGGTCCATGATCAAGCATCTGCTTTCGCCTGCCCCCCCCATCCTCGGATGGAATCACGAGAGTAGGGAGAGCCTATTAGGGCTCAGTGTGGGAGCGTGGACCTATCAGAGGGTGGGTGGCTGGCCAGGTCTGGCGGCAGCAGCCATCCCCTGACCATTCCAGCCAAGGATGATCTGCAGGGTGGTCTCTGTGACCTGGTGGCCCCTAGTTGGTGGGAGAGAAGGCAAGGCTAACCTCCTTGGTGGCAGGAAAGTACAGGTTGAGGGGGGTTTATTCAAGCTGGCAAGCACCCCGAGATATCAGTGATATCTACCCAGATATCTAGTGGCTTGGCAGTCCTGGAGGCTCAGGTGGAGGCTTCCTTGGGGTTGGGGGAGCATATGACAAGCCTTAAGGCTTAGCAGTCATGGGCGGAAATGTGCTCCACTGTCTCCTCTATGCACTTTGAGTGTGGGCTGTGACAAGCAGGGTCCAGAAGGATTCTGGACCGGGCTCTGAGCCGGGGTGGGTCTGCCTGATTAAGGCCTGCTTTGCAGGCACAATGCAACTCGTGCTTAGATGATATGAAATGGTGCAGATCAGCTTATGTGTAAATAAAGTTCCCAGTTTAACTCATAAATTGTGTTGTGATTCATTCAAGGGGTGGGTGGACAAGAGAGGTTTTTCCATGGCTCGTTGATTGATAGCTAGTGGGTGGCGGGAAGGGCAGTGTGCAGTGCACTGAAATTGACCAGCCGAAATACTGACTTTTGGCTTGCGCTGTTATTTTAAAGTTACATTCCTAGTGAAGAAGTTTTGGCAAAGAGGGAGTGATCACACAGGATTGCACCACTGCCTCCAAATAGATTCAGGCATGCAGCTAAACTCCCTTATTATCTTTCCCATTAAGCTCTCAGAACGCTTTTGAGATTCACATGGGAAGACTTCAGACAGTGTCAGAATTTGCTGTCATTATTTGCTATTGTTAGAGGCCATAATTATTCCTAATGCTGTTAGAGTGACAAAGTAAATATTATATAACCTTTCAGTCACCAAAAGAGGCTGCGAGAATTATGCCCTGCATTGTTACTACATGAATGCCAGAGATTGTATAGCATCAACCCGAAACAATAACAGAGCACAGTTTTCATGTTCACCTCAGCATTTAGGAACCTCTGGCTTCAAGCTGTAATATTCATTCACAAATGCTTTGGAACTAGAGCGGAAACTCACCAGCACTGTTTTAGATGACCGGTTCATTGCTTTCCTGGCCCTTTGCACTATTTGCCTGCCCTGCTGGAGGAGGCCGGGAGGGGAGTCTGAGCTCAAAGCCTGCTGGCTCCTGATCTTTCCATGCTCCAGAGACAGGGAGGTCAGGCTCCTATTGTGGACTCCTTGGCAAATCCCAGGCCAGGCTCCATTAACCACCAGGACTTCTTTCCTCCTCAGAAGAAGGCAAGTTGAGGAAGAGCTTGGAAGAGAGTTCGCAAGATCCTAGCTTGCTTTCCTAGGCATAAAGGGCGCCCCAAGGAAGCAGCACTGGTGATGGATGAAGTCATGTGTGCTCAGAGATTGTAGAGCAGCTTCTGTGGGCATGTGTTCTCCCTTTGGGCTCTTTTGGGGGGCCTTCTTTTGGGCCTTCAGTGCTCTGTGCCACCTCTTCCTTGGGTGTCCTTTTTTATGCCCCCTGGCTTTCCTATGTGCTCTCTTTCTGGGTCTCCTCTCATGCCTTTATTCTTCTTTTTGCACACGAGGCATGCTCTCTTTGTGCTTTGCAAGTCTCATTGTATGACCTCTGAATTCATATGTATATAGTGTAGGTTTGTGACAGCAAGCCTCAACTGGAGCTACATAGATTGATTTCTCATATGGCAGGATTGCACACAGGAAGCATATAATAATATAACATACATAACCAAGTTGATAAAATGAGTATACAGACAGATTGAACAATCCCACTAAGTACTACCATCTAAATTTTCAATCCACTCCGTCACAGCTGGGGGAAGTTCAAAGAGCTCTGTCACATCTCCCTGGAAAGCACAATGCTCACATTCCTGTGACAGATGAAATACAGTTTGATGGGCTGCACCACAATCACATTCGGGTCCTGCGATTTTGCCCCATTTAAACAACAGGTCTGCACAACTACCAAAGCCTGTTCATATTTTATGAGCCATTTCCCATGCTGTACATGGCAAGTCAAATCCTGTGGGCCTCGGTATTTATCAGGTTAGGGATATCAGGTAGAACTGATTGCATCCATGTTCGTGACCATTCATTCCTTAAATTGAAATTTTGTGATTTTTGCAGGATTTGTGTAGATCTTATTGCTGGGTATTGGGACCTTAGTCTGGATAGGCCCGCGTCAGACATGTCTTTGTGAATGGGCAGTTCTCTGTTTTTGATTATATTTTTATATTCATGGAGAAGAGAATCTTGTCTTCGGAGATGCAGGGGAGCAATGTGGCACAAGATCAGAGTGGGTTTAATAAATCTGCTGATGGTTCTCATTGTTGCATTGAGTTGGGCATCAGGTTTGTGGACTTGGGGGCTGTTGAGCCTCACTGAAGTACCATATTCCACAGTACTATACACCATTCCCAAAGGTGAGCATCTAAGTGTTATAGCAGATGCACCCTATGTTGTACCACGTAATTTTTGTAGGAAGTTGTTTAGCATGCGTATTTTCACTGCTACATTGGTAGGATGGTGTTTATAGGTAAAGGTCCTGTCCAGGGTGATTCCAAGGTACTTAGGGGTATGATTGTGTGTAAGTAAGGTGCCATTAAGGTAGACATTCAGTTAATGATTGGCCCAGATTATTAGTGAGATGGAAACAGGGGCATTCTGTTTTTCCTGGATTTGGAATGAGCCACCATTTATGGCAGTAGTCTGCAAAAATTTCGAGGTCCCTAGTCAATATTTCCTCAGTCCTTTCAATTCATTTGTTCCTTACTGCAATCACCATGTCATCGGCATAAGCAAACTTCCTGGATATCGTCTTGGGAACATCAAAGATGTATAGACTGAAAAGAACGGGAGTGAGGACTGAGCCCTGGGGTAAACCATTATTCAGTTTCTTATTTATTTGGCTTATATCCCGCCCTTCCACATGGGCTCAGGGTGGCTAACAAGAGGCAATTGCCATACATAACACTAAAACCAAATAAAACAATCAGATTACATTATATATTTAAAATCGGTGCTCACAACAATATATCATCCAAGACTGGGACTCCAGTGCAATGTTTCAGAGGTACTGCTGTCTCTTCTTGATCAGTCTACGCTGTCCATTCTCCATTCCCAAGGCCAGTTTGCATCGCCAGAGATGGCAACGTGATGGTGGTACAGTGACGGTGGCGGCTCCTACTCGAAAGCCTGGTGGAAGAGCTCTGTCTTGCAGGCCCTGTGGAACTGCATAAGGTCCCGCAGGGCCCTGATCTCCTCCGGGAGCTCATTCCACCAGATAGGAGCCGCCACCAAAAAAGCCCTGGCCCTAGTCTTCTGCTTGCTAATTGACTAACCCATAATTACTTGAAAAGTTTTACTGCTCAGTGTGTAATTTAAGAGGCGAAATAATGTTCTGCAGGGGAAAACTTGTAAAAACTTGTACAACAAGCCGTCCCTCCAGACTGTGTCATAAGTGGCAGTTAGATCTACAAAAAATGATCATGTCTTAAGATACTTCTAATATTTCAATGAAAGTTGCTAAGCTGAGAATCTGGTCTTCACCACTACAATGAGGTCTAAATCCTACTGTATAGTGACATGTTCATTAATTCTGTCACTGATTCTCTTTAGGATTAGCCTCTTGAGGAGTTTATAACAGGAGCTCAGAAAGGAAATAGGTCTGTAACTTTCTGCCAGATGTTTTGGTTTTCCAGGTTTCAGAATAGAAACTCTCTTTGCTTTCTTGAATTCCCCTGGGAGACTTCCTGTTGTCATGATGTCAGTGAAAAACCTTGTGAGCCACTTCTTAGTGAAAATGCTGCTGTTGATCAGGAACTCATTACAGATGCCGTCAAAGCCCGGTGTCTTTCCACTCTTCATATCCTTCAGCAATGTGGAATGTTTGCATAGTCTCTACATACATAAAAACTGTAAATATATAGGCTGTGTAAGCAAGGAAGATTCCTTATCATGTGAGCAAGCCTATATGTATACAGTTTGCCAAACTATGAAAACATTAAATGTGTGTAGGCTGGGGGCTGGGGTTTAAGATTGGTGGTCCTTATGCATGTTCATGACACCTATTTTGGTTATGTGAAAAGGGTTAGACATGGATTCTAATGGGAATGGTTTGAAGCCTATTGAACAATGTTTTCAGCAAGAGACCGTGTTTTCCATGGCTGCTCACTCACATGTTCAGGTGAATCCATGGAGCAGGTCAGAAATGTATTTTTATTTTTTTTATGTTACTTTATTTAATACCTTGTGTTTCTTTACTCATGGGGATCCAAGACAGCTTATGCCATTCTTGTCTCTTCCATTTTATCTTCACAACAACCCTGTGAGGTAGGTTAGGCTGACAAGTGTGTGTCTGGCCCAAGATCACTCAACAAGCTTCCACTGCAGAGTGGGGATTTGAACCTGGGTCTCCCAGATCCCAGTTACTGTAAACACACTGGCTCTGCATTATAGCATGTTCATCTAATGGTCCTCAAGAGCCAATGTATGCACAAGTCATATGAGTATAAGACCTTTTTACAAAGCCAGGAATCTTGCAAAAGGAAGGGTCCCTATTTGTGTGTATATTTCTGTGTATGTAGGCTCCGGTCAAACTACCTGCTGAATGTATAGAAGTTAGGGTATGGCCAGCAGGTGTCATCTCATCCCCCCCTCTCTGTTCTCTCTCTTTGTATGAATATGCCTTTCTGTGCTTCTTTTATGAATAATGACATGAAAGACTGTAAGTAACTGTGGTATGAGGAAAAACAATGTTATGCCAAAAATACTTTGGCTTGCCATGATCATCGTGGCTTTTTGCAACAAATAAAAGCTTTCATGGGAAGGATGCAGCTTTAACCAACAGTAATGAAGAAACACTCCTAAAACCTTTGCATCATCCTTTATTATAGTCAAGGGAGCAGTCGAGGGTCCCAGCTCCAAGGTCTGTAGCCACCAAAAGCATCACTTAATCCCTGTTCCCAGTATCTGCTTCTCTAATTTGGTCCTCCTAGTCCACTATGTACAAACAGGCAGATATGTAGAAAACTGGACATTTACTTGAATTATGCTCATGAGCTACAATACCTGAAAGTTTTGCAGTGTTTGTTATTTTCAAAGTAGGTGTTTTTAGGTCAGTGGTGCAAAGCTTTAGAGCAAGCATTCTCACGATCACTCTCAAGATTTTGCAATTTCCTTGTAAACATTTTGGAACTCTGAGGTATGCAATGGCGCTTGGAAGGAAGTAGAGTTAATTTTTACCTGTTTTGTTCCGGCTTTCAGTAATAGGGAAGACAGCATTTCTTCTTTTCTTCCAGAGCCAAGATTGGGAAGACATCGGGATATTTTCTTCAGGTGTAAGATATATGACTAGATTCAAATGAAACATTAACATTATTTTTAAAGCATTTATTGATGTAGGCAAACTGCCTACTCTCTGATTTATAAGTAATTCAGAACAATCAAATGAGTTTAAAGGAAATCTGCTAGATTTCTGGAAAGCGAACACAGAATTTTTTGGATTAGGTCTGTAGGCTGTTGTAGGCTGATAGCCTCTGAGACATGTAGGTCCTGGCATGAGATAATTAGGGATGGTCAGGAACCGGCTCTTGAAGTTTGGTGTAGTGGTTAAGAGTGGTGGATTCTAATCTGGAGAACCAGGTTTGATTCTCCACTCCTCCACATGCAGCGTTCTCTCAGAGCTGCTCTCTCCAGAGCAGTTCTCTCAGAGCTCTCTCAGCCCCCACCTACCTCACAGGGTGTCTGTTGTGAGGAGAGAAAGGGAAAGGGCATTGTAAGCCGCTCTGAGACTCCTTTAGGTAGTGAAGAATGGGGTATAAATCCAATTTCTTCTTTTTTGGCCAGTTTGTGGTTCACAAAGCAATATTCATGCAAGGGCACCTGACAAGAACATTCCACGAACTTTGCTGCTCTTTGTGGTGGTTTGTGAATGGATACATTTCCAGACAAACTGTCTCCACTCAATTAAACTGTTTACAAAACTCCAAGGCAACAGGGGGGTGGGATTCTACATCCTTGGAAACACCAATAGGAGCCCTCCAAAGCTCAACAGGCACTTTTGGCTGCCAATAACAGTTCCCATTCTACTCTATGGTATCAGAATGTTATATATACACTCAGGGGTCTTTTTGTAGAAAAAGAGCTGCCGGAGCTCATTAGCATAACTCATTACCATATGCCACACCCCCTGACATCACCGGAAGTGTGTCTCGGGGGACATCATAAACGGGGCTTCTGTTTAGGGCTATATAAAGGCATAAACACTTGTATCCCAATCTCTCTCAAACATACCCTATGGTCTGCAAAGAAAAAACAGTGCTGGGGCTGAGAAATTCACCCCTTGAAATACTAATAACATCTCCAAATCCAAAAGGACTTCCTTGCAGCATCAAAGACCAGCATCTCTTCCAAAAAGGTTTACTTATCGGCACCAGGAATACCAAACCACGAATATGCGCCTTGATTCAACTGTTGAGTCTTAAGCTTTTGGAATCTTTTACCGGCTGGGGACGGAAAGAGGCCCTTTCACAAAGAATGTCGGTCTTTTAGAGGGAAAGACCAAGCTTCCTCCAGTCTTCGTTCAGATGCAGGATATTTAAAAGAGGATGGCTCTCCCCCTACTCTTTCTGCCCCCTTACTCTTTGGGGGGCGCCCGCACCACGTGCAGGCTCGCA
>NW_015167075.1:340901-375474 GCF_001447785.1 Gekko japonicus
TCGGCATTCACTTCAAACTTCGCAGCACTTTCTCGCCACTCAGCGCACCTCTCGCCGGCTGGGTCGTGGTCCCACTCGCAGATCAATCCCTAAACACAACTCGCTTCTCCACCCACAACAGACATGACCCGGCAGGCAGAAGAAGAGTGCCCGAACACCGTGCCCGGGGGCCTCTTTGTCTCTGCATCTGGGCTGGCGGGCTGGCCCACTGTGCTCCACCTCCCTCCGGTGCCCAAAGTTTACAAACTCCAAAGGCGGCGGTTTTTAAATTACCCCCCAACAAAGCCGGGAGAAGCTCCCGCAGGCCCTCCGCTCCAAAACAGGGAAGCTGGCTGACCGGCGCACGTGGAACTCCATGCCAACTCGCTCCTCGTGTCCTGGGCGCACCTCCTTTTCGCTGTGCATGGTGGTGTGTGTCTGGGGAACTACAAGCACTGGCGTATGGTAATGAGTATAACTCACTGGAAGTGTGTCTCAGGGGACTCCGGTTCTCCCCCGAGTCGCAGCGCTCTTGCGCGAGCTCGGGGGACCCGGGATCGGGGCTCTCTGGGCCTTCCCTGAGCCTCAGCGCTCCCGCACAAGCTCGGGGGACAGAGGGGCGGGGCTTGCCAGCACGCGGGCTGCCGGAGCGGCGCTCCGGAGGGCTCCGGCCCAAAAAGACCCCTGTACACTCACCTCCACAGCCTCTCCTCTGTCGGCTCTTGGCACAATTCCATAGACAGGCAGGGAACTTGCTAAAAGCAGACTAGCAGAACACATTCATTTATTCCTTCTTGATTGAAGGGTATTGTAAGGAAAGTGTATAGTCTTTCGAACAAAGATAAGGATTTTATGATTAAGACAATACAATCTAAATGGGAGGAGGGGAACCTATCAGTACAGGAGGTAAATAGACTAATGAAGGGAATACTGGAAATAAAAATGGGAAAATATAAAGAATTGGAAATGAAATTAATTTTGAAATGGTATAGGACACCTGTTCAATTATTGTATATAATTAAAGGAATGAAATCAGAGTGTTGGCATTGTAAAAGAATAAGGGGAAATTATGCACATCTTTGGTGGAAATGCTCTAAGGTAAGGGAATTTTGGCAACTGATCCTGGAAAAGGTTGATAATTTATGTAACATTAAGATTGAGCTGAATGAGAAAGTGTTATTTATAGGAATTCTGGGAAATAGTAGATAAATCCAAAAAGGATTTATTTAAAGCTATGATCCTAGTGACTCATGCGTTAATAGCATATGGATGGAAAGATGCCTTAAAACGGACTTTGGAAAGATGGAACTGGTACTTATATGAATGAATTCAATCACATACTTTATTGATAATAAAACAGGATAAGACATAGGAAGATAAGATGTTGGAGATAAGGAAGAAATGGTTTGGGTATATAAGATGGGTAAGGGGGGGAATAACGATGTATTGCTAAAACTCCATAGGGTGTGCTCATGGTTACAGATATAATATTAAGGTTCTTCTGGTCGCTCGTGAAGGGGGGGGAATAATAAAGGGGGGAAATGGACATTTTTGATGTTTGGTTATGTAAACTTGATGAAAAGGATTATGAATGAATATGAAATGTAAGACATCAATACAAAGTTAAAAAATTAAAAAACCTTATGCTGGTGGGCATAGATCCATATACACTGGATTGCATTAAAATACAGATATGGCTATGAAAGTATCAGAAGATTTACTGAACAGCATCAGGAATGGAGTTGACAGTGCTGGTCAGATGAATGGGGTTGCCAGTTTGGCTGTTGGTAGTAAGGCTACTGTGTCTTTGTAAGCTGCACTGACAGAGATCAGAATCATAGGTACAGCTGTCCCAATCGAGCCTGCTGAGGACAGTTAAACTTGTGCAGGTCAAACAACTTCTGTTAGGCAGCCTATAATCCAAATATTTATAGAATAATGTCAGAAGTGGTGTTCTGAATGATAATTTTTTAAACCCCATAAATATAGGTGCAACTGCATTCGTATCAGGTTTCTACTGTGGAACTATAGCTGGTATCCTAAGCAGTGTATAAGACTGGCTTTAGGATTCTTCCCCTAGTCTCTCTAAGGATGTTGACTGTTTTCCTTTTGATCCACAAACTTTTAACTTCATTATCTAATTTACACAAACACACAGGTTTTCTCCCCACACCCATTCCTAGAAGAAAAATTCTGTTGTTGCCACATTCTTTGACACATAATTTGTTTCCAGCTCTTCCTCATACCATTCTAACCACAGAGCATTCTTGGCCATTAGCTTTAGGCAATAAGGTTACTTAAGAATTACCCGACAATGTTCTTGACTCTGTTCCTCTGAGCAGTTTTCAAATTCTTAGCTATGGGTTGTTTTGTTAAAAAAACAACAACCAAAGAAACCCAACAGCTCCCAATTTGCCTTTAGGGCTGACTGCCTTCATACCCCTGTGATAGTAACAATAATTGAAGGCAAATTTATATACAAGGAATGATATATGGATACAATTAACAGATAAAGCAGGAGAACAAGAGCCTCGCAATTAATACCTCCCATTATTACTCTCTGTAATTTATTATGCTTGTGCCCTTTGGCAGTGTTGCATTTTGTTCCAGCTGATCAAATTAAAATTATACATGTTGAGGGAATCAAATGCAGAACTGCTTTCGCTGTACAATTTACTCTTACAATTATCTACGGTATATTGAGTGAGAGCAAAAAGTACTGATTTCACTCATTACAATATTGCTCATATCGGGTTAGGAACTCTCAGCATGTGTATAAAAGGAGTACATGTTTAAAATATCCCTCAGATAAACTGACCATCCACAATGCTGGACAAGAGGTGCTAATTTCATTTGTACCATTGGGAGAAGTGGACTGGTGGCCTATCTCATGCTCCTGTATTCCCCCCCCCCCAAAATGACACAAAGTAGTGATAGGAGAGGAATTTGAGATACAGGAAATGGTGCAGGAAGGAAAAATTAACCCTTCCTCTCCACAGCACTGTAGCCTCAACCACATTTAGGCCTCTTAATTATTGTTTTTTGGCAATAAAAATGCAGGGAAGACTTCCCAGACCTTCCAAAATCTCATCTGAGCTAGTTGCTGGATGCAATTTAAACGTCTAGAATGGTTTGTTCTCCTACAGACTTCACTTATGGCTGCAGTGGAATGACCACAGACCACTGCGGTATCAAGATCTCTGTCACTGTGTTAGTATCAAGGGAATGTTTTGAGATCCATTGCTGGCCTTACAAGCTGAGCCATTGCCTGTGTGCTAGGAACAGGCAACATCATGAGCTTTCTTCAGTGTGGCACTGTGCAAAGCTTGTTCACAGAGAAACAATGTGGCAGCCACATACTAAGCATGCTACTACTGCTAAGCATGCCAAACACTTTTTCAGCCACATCTTCCCATAGCTATGTGAACCGACATAAATAATAGTTGGTCACAAGCAGTGTATGTAGTTTTGAGTACAACTTGAACTGAGCAATGGCACGTCCACTTGCTTTCTTCTGTGTGTGTGATGGGTAGCTCTCATGGAAAGCAATAAGCATTTCAGTAACAAGAGTCCCCAAATCTTAGAATCAAGCCGTAATTGCACAGGTCTGCTAAGTTTGTTGGGTGTTGCACTGACTGCCCATCCTATCACGTCAGTCCCAGTAAGCAGCTGTGCAGCATTGGGCTCTGACTAGGGTTGCCAGCTCTGGGTTGGGAAATAACTGGAGATTTTTTGGGGGGGTGGAACTTGAGGAGGGCAGGGCTTGGGGAGGTGAAGGACCTCAATGGTGTACAACGCCATAGAGTCGATCTCCCAAAGCAGCCATTTTTCTCCAGGTGAACTGATCTCTGTCACTTAGAGATCAGTTGTAATCCCAAGAGATCTCCAGCTACTGCCTGGAAGCTGGCAACCTTAACTGTGACTCTATGACTTGTGGGAGCAAGGACAACAGTTCTTGGCAGGGAGGCACAAGCTAATGCACTGGATTCTTTGCCTGTGGAAACTTCTTCATTCATTCACAGCAGAACTGGGTGATCATACCTAGAAATTCATGGGGCTCAGCAGGCAAGGTACAAGAAAGGGAAGGATAGTGCCTACTCAGATTAAGATCTTTTCTGGAACTTACCCAAAGTTTATTACAATTGCTACATTTCTTTCATTTCCTATGGGGCACTGGTAAATAACAAGATAAGTTGTGAATAACAATTAGGGATGGGCATGAACCAGGAAAATGCAGTTTGGTTCATGGTTCATGGCTTGCCTGGTTGGCAAACCATAAACTACCACAAACGTTTAAGAGCTAAATGAATCAGTTCAGTTTGTGAGGTTCATGACATGGGTACAGGGGATCTCTAGCTGACTTCCCTCTACTTGCCCTCCAAGTTTGGTGACGAGTGGATTTATGGGGTTTGGGTTATGGCCCCCCCAAAGAAGGTGCCCCATCCTCCATTGTTTCCAATGGAGAAAAAAACCCCAAAAAATATCAAGGGAAATAGAAGCCCAGCAGAACAGAATCAAAGTTCCAGAGAATCTCTGCAGCAGAAATGGAAGGTGGGGGGGGGGCATTTTTGCAAGCCCAGCAGAATCAGTGCAATGTTCCCAGCAGAACCAGTGGCACTGTGGCAATGCAAACCCAACAGGACAAAGGTCAAGCCAGAGAATCTCTGCAGTAGGTGGGGGTGGGACATTTTCACAAGCTGAGCAAACCAGTGCAATGTACAGAGTGCCCAGCAGTACCAGTGCAATCAAAGAGTGCCCAGCAGAACCTAGTGCCATTGTGGCAATCCCAGCTCAACAGCAATGATGTCTAGCACAGAATCACACTCCAAACAGGGTGTGTGTGTGCAAAACCAGCAAAACCAATGCAATGTATTAGTGCCCAGAACCCAGTGCCATTGTGCCAATACCAGCTAAACATGACTGATGTGAAGCACTGAATCACTCTCCAAGAAAGGGGAAGTGCAAGCCCAGCAGAACCCAGTGCCACTGTAGCAATGCCAGTTCAACAGGACTAATGTGAACTACAGAATCACGATCCAAGTGGGGGGGGTGTTGAAAGCCCAGTATACCAGTCCAGTGTACAGAATGCCCAGCAGAACCCAGTGCCACTGTGGCAAGCAAAGTAAAATAGGACTGCTCTCAAAGCACAGAGTCATAACAAATCCAAGAGGCGGAGGGATTTTGCAAGTTCTGTGCAATAAAACAGGAAGGGAACACAAAGGAACACAGGGCAAAGAGAAAAACCACCTCTTGAAGTTGACAAGACTATTTTGAAACTGACAAGAGTGTTTCCAAGGCTGGAGAATTCTGCCCCCTTGCTTTGAGGTTTGATAAACATTTTATTTGAGCAGAGACTGTCTGGAAATGTATCCATTCATGAACCATCATGAAATTACATGAATTCCCAGCAGGATAGTTAGCAGAATACAACTGAGAAAGTTTACAGTGAATATCATCTGTAATGGATAAGTGTTACACCATACTAATTAATCATTCATTTATTTATAAAAATAATATTATTCGTATTAATAATAATACTACGAATAAACACAATTTTTTTGCTTTGTGTTTTTCCTTGACAAACTAGGAACACTTATACTAAATACAGAATTTTCTATGAAAATAAAAAGGAATTAAGTAGACATTCTTGTTCATTTCTCATCCTGAGATAACTTTGACAACTCTCTTCATGTGGTATATTGTCATAATACATACAGGAAAAAATATGAGAGAGAAATGCACATTTTGTATCACTTTGGAGAATGTGTACAAAAGCCAGGGTTAGCCACAGCTTCCTACATATGATGGTAAACACATTTAAACACCCAAAAGAAAAAGGACATTTAAAGCAAATTTGCATTAAAGGGGTATTTTCAAGCATCTCTTGGACAATCCCTTTCCTTGCACAAATATTTGCCACTATATAATATATGAAGCAGCCTTGATTTCCCAAAGAATCCCATAAGTGATGTTGTCTCTGTGAGAGAATTCTTTCATTTATTGTCCCTTGGCTGCCATTTCTATTCCTTTTTATATTTTCCTCATATTCTGTACATGAATAGAAACCAACTCAATTACAAATAATCCTTAAATGGAGTTTTACATGGGTACTTAGATTGCATACTTACTTAAATATATTATTCCTCACCCATCATCGAATTAAATTGATGACTACTTATGTTCTTTGAATAACAGAAGGCTGTTTAATAAAGCTTATAACATATTAATATATATAGTTGTAGGATGCAATCATTCATTAACTCAAATGATGAATCCAGAGTTAAAACTGGAGTGTGATTAGATTTTTGTATCGTATAAATTTGTATCCAATACTAATAGCATTCTTTCAAATAAAAGGATATTCACCCTGCAGTTTTATACTGAATGTCCTAGGCCTGTGCACATCTCTTGATAACCAGCAATGCATTTAAGACGATTTTTGAAACAAATAGTGTCAGTGATATTTGCTAGGAGCATCTGTTACCTTCATTAAATGCCACCCAGGTATCACCAATGATAAATTAATTGAAGTCACTGAAATTATTAGTCCCAATCAAGACTGCTAATTAAGAAGCTCTAGTTGTTGCAACCCTTTTAATTTGATGGCAGCCTTATAATTGTATGAAAGCAGAATAGTAGGTTGTCTTAATTCCTTTTACTGCCATTTGTCACAGCCCAGAGAGTTAAGAACACAACAATTGCCCCTCCTGTTAGGGCTGGATCACTTGATTTATCTTATCCTTCCTCTGAGGAGCTTAGAGTAGTGCTTTAGCTTCACGAACATCCTATGAGGTGAGTTCAAGGGAGGGGAGGGATGAAAGAGGCAGACAGATTTATAAACAAGACCACCCATTGTTTTACGATTGAGTGAATATCTAAGCCAGGATTTATTTTATTTACAAAATTTATACACTGTCTTTCTGCCCTTATCAGGGTCACCAAGGCAGCTAACAGATTAAAACCATAGATTAAAAACACATTTTGAAAACCATTAAAACCAACCAAAACGCATTAAAACAATTAAAATCAAACTATATTACACATAAAAAAACAAAAACAACAATTAAAACACAGGGAAGAAAGGAAGGATCAATGAAGGAATGCCAGATGAAACAAAAAAGTTTCTACCTTCTGGTGGAAGACAGACAGGTCTGCCTAGGGAGAGAGTTACTGAGGTTTGGTGCCACAATTGAGAAGGCTTTTTTCTGAGTTGCCGCCCATCTAATCTCAGAAGATGGGAGGACACAGAGCAGGGTTTCAGAATATGTTTCGAGTGGTTGGGTAGATTCAAAGGGGAGTAGGAGGTCCTTTAGATATGCTAGTTGCAAGCCATAATGGATAGGGATGGGTACACACCACATTTTTGCAGTTTGGTTTGGTTTGTGATTCATGGATGAATTATCAACTGAAACATGGACCTACACAAACTGATATGCCAGTTTGTGAACTAACCAGTTTGTATAGGTTTGTGAGCCATTTAAAGTTTAAACCTTTGCTTCTGCTCCCCATGGCAATGGCAGCCATTTAAAACCTCTGAGCCATTTAAACCCTCTGGCTCTACTTCCCCCAGCTACTTAACCCTCCACTTAACCATGGCCAGCAGACAGGAGGGGTGGTGAAGTGCCCCCTGGGACACAATTCTTTCTTTCCTTTCTGCTGAGTGGGGAGAGCCACAGGCAGCAGAAAGGAGGGAGTGAAATTCCTCCTGGGAGACACTTCACCCATTTCATTCTGCTGGCTGCAGAGAGCTCTATGGGACTCTCTTGTGCACCCCTTTAAACAGGACCCACAAGAAAGCCCAAAGCTAGGAGACTTTTGGCAACTTGCTGGTGGGTACACTCCATCATGCTCCGATGAGAGCGGCCCCTAACCATGGTCGACGGGAGGGGTCCCGGATGATTCCAGGGGGCCCCAGAGCCCTCAGAGGGGGCTTGTAGTCTGGGGTACAAGGGGTGCATCTTCCGAGGTGGCAGCTGAGGATTCGAGGCTCCCACCACCACAAGACCAGTAATGGAGGTAGAGGTGCACGCCAGACCGAGCGAGCAAGCGATCCAGTGTGCAGAGGCTTTCCCTATCTTCGGAAGTAATGTGAGGAACTAGTCAAGCACCCAAGCGGATAACCACCTCAAAGCCCCAAGCCGATGAAGTGGAGGGGGGGGGGTTAATCCCACCCTGGAAAAAGTTACTGAGAGAGAGAATATGAAGGGCAGAGTGGCAGTTTTGACTGAAAAGTGTTAATCCAGCCAAGTAGTGTGCGGAATAGTAGAAAGCGTTTGACTTAACAGACTTTCAGAGACATAAAAAAACCTTTTTATTCTGTGTAAACAATGTCACAATGGGCTGATAAAATGGCAGTTAGGAGGTGAGCTTCTCCAGGAACTGCCAGCTCAGCAATGTCGACTCTCAGACCGGAAGCAACCACCAACTTTCCTAACATGCTAGGTACAGCACTTCACCCTCTGCTGGACCAGATGACTAACCTCAACAATAATTTTGATGCTCTCCAAAAACAACTGAAAGAAACCAGTAAAAAAACAGAAGCAACAGCTAAAGCGTTGAAAAAAACTGATGTTAAGACAAATACGATAAACCAGAGACTGGAGGTTGTGGAAAAAGAGAGGACCTCCGATAAAGAACAGCTGCTACAGCTACAAATGGAAAAGTCATCATATGTCCTGAGGTTTCAGGGTATCCCAGAGCAAAAAGGGGAGAACTTGAAAGAGATTTTAAGCGAAGCTTTGGCTCCAGTGGCAGATCTTAAAGCGGAATTCCTACAAAGCGAGATGGATATGGTGTATCGAACATATCCAGACTTCATAAAGAAAGATAAATTGTCCGGAGAAGTATATGTCAAGTTCTCCAAGAGATCAACAAGAGACATAATCCTGAAAACAACTAATGGGGTAACCCTAAGCATCAAAGGTGAAGAAACAAGAATTCTAAAAGACATTCCATTTGAGATAAGAAAAGGAGGAAACAGTACAAAAACCTAACATTCTTTTTACAGAAAAATTCCACTCCCTACAGATGGATAACCCCAGAAGGTCTTATCTTCAACTACAAAGAGAAAAAAGAAAAGATTGACTCCGTTACAAAAGCAAAGGCATTTTTAGAACAGCATCAAACAACAGCGAAAGGAAACGGGAAAGCAGAGGATAAAAGTGCAACAGAAGGAAACCGTGAACATAGACCAGGAAGCAGTGAAAGTATTTCAGGCAGTTCCTCAGAAGACTCAGAATCCGACAAAGGAGTTGTAGCTCCTAAATTACGCAAAGTCAGACTGACTTATGATAAAAATAAGCACAGGGGGGAAAATATGATAAATAGCATAATACTGAAAGCCTGATTTCTTTTTACTAATATATAAAGAACAAGGATGCACTTACTCTGGCTAAATATGTTTATACTAGTTTGTTCTTGAAATAATAATTACTAAACTTCATTCCTTAAAGCTTAAATGTGGGGAAAGCATCACGACTTGGGTACAATCTATGTATAATTATTGCATATGACCCTTGCCTAGCTTTGTATTTTAGGTTAGATTTCCCCCTATCCCTTACCCTTTGTAGTTTGTAGTGTAAAAGCAATAAAAAAGTTATATATTAAAAAAAAGGCCTAAGCTGGGCCAGTGGGAAGTCTTCTCTCAATGGACTGAGTGGCAGAGAGCTCCCAGCTGCTCAGCTGTTTCTTGTAAGGAGCAGAAAGCAGGTGTAAACCCCTGCTTTCTACTCTTCATGAACCACCATGAGCCATCATGGAAGTTTGCCATGGTTCTTCAGATCATGAGCTTCAGTTCTTAACCATGAACCAACCAAAATTTGTGATGAACTTTAGTTCATCAGCTGGTTTGTGCCCATCCCTAATACAGGAGTTTTTATTATTGTCTTTACTGATTTTACAAGTGGGGTCATAATCAGCAAACCCTCACACCACAATAAACCTCATTCCACAGGAAAACATGGAAGAAGTTAAAAGCTGCTACTGCAAAAGTTGACAACAACTGCTAGAAATGTTGCCACATGCAGAGTAGTTTGTTTGTCTTTGTCTCTATAATAATATAAGTTTTATTCACAGTCATTGACCAGCACATAGTACACCGATGGCATATCTTGCAACATAAATGATACATATGATATTAAAATAGAAGCAGGATGATTCTGCTTCTGGAGAGAGGAAGTTCTGATTAAATAAAGAGGAGATCAGTTCATCTCTTAGAGCTGAAAATTTGGGACAATCAAGCAAAATATGATCCACAGAATCAATTTTACTGCTGCTGCAATTACAAAGTCAATCTGTGTATGAAATCCCATTAAATCTTCTGAACATTACAGCTCAAGGTAGGGCACTCAGGCGTGCTAACATGAATGCCCTTCTATACTTCGGAAGAATGATCTCAGATAAGTAGTTTGGCATTGTTGTTGGAGGCTGAATGCCTACTGAAAAGGCTGAGCACACTCTCTGAGCTCTAATCGACATGCTTTCATAGTCCAAGTCTCTCAAACATCTTCTAATAAGCTATGACAGTTCTTGTCTACTTGTGACTTCTATCACGTCATGGGTGATACTCAGACATAATAGTTTATGGTCCAGTTATCTGTCCCAATCACTTATGTGGTGGTTCCGCTTAACTAGTCCGAGGAGGTTTATATCTGGGTTTGATCTTAAAGTCCTAATTTTCAAATTGAATGCTCTTTCCCAGGCCTTTGCTTCATAAGAAGAAGAAGAAGAAGAGATTGGATTTATACCCCGCCCTTCACTACCCAAAGGAGTCTCAGAGCGGCTTACAAACTCCTTTCCCTTCCCCTCCCCACAACAGGCACCCTGTGAGGTAGGTAGGGCTGAGAGAGCTGTGACAGAAACTGTTCTTTTTCAAGGACAGCTGTTATCAGAACTATGACTTGCCCAAGGTCATCCAGCAGGTGCAAATGGAGGAGCAGGGAATCAAACCCGGTTCTCCCAGATTAGAGTTCACACACTTAAACTGGCTCTCCCCAACTCCAACTCTCAGGGCTATTCCACACACACACTGAGGTGTTCCCAGAACATTGTGTAGAAATATTAATAGAGGTCTGTCAATATTGTCTGTTACTATACTGATCCAGACCCCAGCGACATATAGCATTTGCCAAGCAACTTTAGCTTTAAATACTTTGACTGCTACAGGAACATATTGGCCACCCATGGAATAATAAAATCTTGAGATGGCCTTCCCAGTACTCATAGCAACTCTAATGGCAGAGCTCAAGTCCACCTTCCAAGAAAGATTTGCTTGAAAGATGATTCCTAAATATTTAAAATGCTCTACTTGCTCCATATGGAGCTGCGGTGGCTCAAGTGGTTAAGACGCTGAACTGCAGGCTGTGGAATATTTAAAATGCTCTACTTGCTCCATAGGTTGACCTGCTACCGACCAATTATACTTCATTATCTTCCATTTTTTACTAAAAAGAAGAACCTTAACTTAACAACATCAATAACTAATCCCTCTCTGGAAAAATATTGCATGGGCCAACCACAGATTTTGAAAAAGGGTGGTATCATCTGTGTATAAGAGGCAGGGTAATTTAACATGGGCTAGGCAAGGTGGATGAAATTCATTTCCAGATATGTAAGAAGTTAAGTCATTGAGGAATAAATTGAATAACCGCATACTTGCTTAACTCCTCTGTTCAGTGGAATCAACACCAACACCTTGAATTGTGCCCAGAAACAGATAGGGAGCAAGTTTAGATGGGCCAAGACTGGAGTGGCATGGTCCCTAAGACCATTACTGGCTGCAACATTCTGTACCAATGGAACTTTCTGAATAGTTTTTAAGGGCAGCCCCATATAGAGAAGAGAAGAAAGAAGAGATTGGATTTATACCCCGCCCTTCACTCAGAGTCTCAGAGGGGTTTACAAACTGCTTTCCCTTCCCCTCCCCACAACAGACACCCTGTGAGGTAGGTGGGGCTGAGAGAGCTCTTTCAAGAACTGCCCTTTCAAGGACAACTCTGACAGAACTATGGCTGTCAATTGCTCTTT
Source organism: Gekko japonicus (assembly GCF_001447785.1). Classification (NCBI taxonomy): domain Eukaryota; kingdom Metazoa; phylum Chordata; class Lepidosauria; order Squamata; family Gekkonidae; genus Gekko; species Gekko japonicus. The sequence goes on from NW_015167075.1 coordinate 352,905, forward strand.
GTTAATGGCTGTGAAACTGTCTTGAGATGCATAAGTCTATGTGCACATTTGAATTGCATTATAGGAATTGTGTCATAGGAACTGTTTTTAAAACTTGTTTGACTCACAAAAGACATGTGTTTCATGGCATTATTTCTGGCACACCACATATGGCCCACCAAACATTACCGTATTCCTAGGACATGGTCTGTGCTTCTGAAAAAAAAGGAAGTAATGTATCCACTGTAGGTCACGGCAAGTGATGTTTCTGACTACACAGGCACAAAGAGGGGTTGAACCGCTACTTGTTCAGCACTTGACAAAGGATTACTGCAGTGATCTGATTGCTACCCTGGGGGGGTTATGTGCCATCTTCTCCAGTAATCATGATTTAGATCACTGATGCGCAGGTCCAAAAATAATCACAAGCTGCAACAGATGAGGTACAAATGCAAGGTAAGATATAATTGCAAGGCTTGACCTGGTGATGAGCCTGTGTTACCAGCAGCTACAGTGCAAGTGCAAAGCTGCTTAGTATGGTATTTGAATCAAACCTGAAGCAAAAACCTCAAGATGAGGGGTCCCAGAGTACAAATATAAACATTCTTAATAAACATGTAAATAAAGTTTAAATGGGGGAATTAATCACTTGGGTAACTTTCTATGAGTTCATTAACAGCTACATGTGGTGGTAAGTTGCCGTACAGCCCCCTTGTATAAGATCGTTAAAAGAGATCATTGCAGGACTGTATATCTTGAGAAACTAACTACTCTGGAGCTGAGAAGGGCTTTTACTGCCCTAAGGTTCCATGTCATACCCTCAATGGTTTGTATTGGGCGCTTTAAAGGTGTCCCTGCCGCCTCCAGAATATGCCTCTGTGGTATGGGTGAAGTGGATGATGTCGAGCATTACATTCTGAGATGTTCATGGCACGAATCACTTAGGCAAAGGTTTATTTATCCTATTGTACCTCTGTATAATGGAATTTCAGAGCAGGATTTGACCGTTTTCTTGCTCTCTGATATTGATGCACATGTTACTAGCAGAATGGCTTTGTTTGCACTGGCGGCGAAAAAGATAAGACTGGGTCTAGGACTTACTGTAAGTTACTGATGTATACTGTTGGTTGTGCTTTGATTTATTTTGTGTTGTTATGGCCAATGGCTAAGACAATAAACTAAACTTGAAAACTCATTAACAGCTAAGTTGGTTTGGTTGTGCTTGCTTATTACTTTCTTTTATTGAAATAGAGCCCCAAGTATACTGGGATAGATTCTAAAATTGTCAATGGAATTCTGCTTCCAGCATTTTTGCCTCCTTCTCTCCTGCAGCTCCCTTCAACACCCCTAAAAGCCAACTGAAGATTGGGGGACCCTCCAGAACCTATGGCATGTCATGCCTGGGACTGCAGCTGGAGGAGGAAATCTGCATAATGAGACACATTCCCCCCTAGGGAGAGCAGAAGTGCTTTCTGCTTGAGCTAGGGACTCTCTAGATCCTGCCTCATGAAAGCAAACTATCATTTTATTAAGATAGTTTTTGCTTATTTCCAAAGGCAGTGCGAGTCTTTAGTCAACCTTAAATTGTAGATTTCTGTAGGAGCTGGAATGTTTACTGACTGCTACATTTCTTGCCAAACAGGCAAACCACTTCTTTTCTGTTGTTAAGGTTTCGTCATGGTTAAGCCATACTTTAAATGCAACAGTCTGGCTTCAGGGTCAGGCGACAGAGAGAAATGGATTGAGGTATTCTTTGTGTTGTACAGCAGTGACCTTTCAAAACAGTTTTAAAATATTTCAGATTAAGGAGAGACTTTATCATGAAAATATTCAAGTTGATGATAAGGGCTAGATCCATTCTTGACATCAACCTATATACACTTATGCTTATTTATTTATAAGCATAAATAAACATACACCTCTGAAAGTCACAACACCCAACCTTCCATTTAACATTCTGAAACAAAAAAAATCTTGCAAAGTTTAAATAAAATAGTTACAATTTAGCAAAGCATATTACACTTCCCCCCCCTAGATTCTCATATCTATATGGGAGTGGGGGGAGTGTTGAGTGCACATTTTACACTGCCCTGCCAAAATAGCTCTCATTTAAAAGATGAAAAATGGCTATCATATTCTTGTTCTACTTAAAGTCTTCTCAAAGTTTTCAAGGATGGAATGAAAGCAAAAGCTGCATTTTCAAACAGTGCCGTTCAGGCTTTATAAACAAGCAATCACCTTTAACGAACAATAATTACACTACCCAGATTTGCCACTCCCAATACGGCTGATATAACTTCACTGAGCAAACAGTTTACTTAAGAAAAAAATACAGCAAATTTACCTTCTTCCATGGTAGGCAAACAGAAGATTGTGGATAATGGACTCACTCCTGTAAAAAACAAACAAACAAAACTTAAGCTGCTTCATCTGCAAGAATTGGACATGGAACATGTTTAAAAATGCAAGAGCCTTGATAGGGAATAGGATATCACTTCCCATGGAAATGAAGCAATGTATTCTGATGGGGAATCAGGTTTCTTCTTTGGCCAGTAGTCAGACCATTAGCTGAAACTACATTGCTGCAGTACAGTGGTTCTGGTACATATCTTGGGGGCTCTGAAACTCCGTCCACCTCAATGATCAGGAAAGCACCACGTGTGCATTGGGAATGTCTGCAAAGATGTCCCCCCACCCCAGACACTGATACAGACACTGTTGTCTCTACTTGAACAAAGCTCCATAAGTGCATCAGAGCTACATGGAGCTCTGAATTAAGGCCTCTGTCAGGATCAGTGCCTGAATGTTGATTCTTGGGCTATTGCTATGCAATTTTTGTTAGTAAGTGGAATGTGAGATACAGTATTTATTTAAACATTTATATCCCTCTGTTCCTTGTTGTGAGGCAAAACACCCTTGGCCTCCTCTAAAGGGTTAATGTGAACAATAATGGGCTTGGTCTGTTCTGCAGGTGTTACTAATTGGTCATTGGGCCTCCATATTTCTTATCATCCTCAAGGCCAAAGTCGTTAGCTTCTCATGAGAACCTGCAGTCCATGTGATGGGAGGGGGAGAGCCAGAGGTGGTGAGATAATCTTCTAGAGTTCTCTTCAGAGAATGTGTTCCAACTGGGATGTTGCCAGGCCAAAAACTATAATTTAGCTAAAGCCCAGAAGATGAGAGACCAGCTGCAATCCTGATGGACTAAAGGCCTAAACTATGACTTACTTGGACTGCAGTTGCTAGGAATGTAGAGAACGCCTCCTCTGAGATTGGATTAAAGTGGTTGATAAGATAAGTGAATAGCAGTAAATTAACATACAAATACAAGAGTAAACAAACAGATGTGAGAACTGAGTTTGAGTCCAGTGGCACCTCTAAGACCAACAAAGTTCAGTCTGTTTGTCAGTTCTCACCTCTTCAGGGAGCCCACTTCACAGGGCCAGAGCCACAATAGAAAATACTCAGGATCTGTTTGATGCTAGATGGGCCACCCTAAAGGATGGGATAGGCAACACATGGCTGCCTGACCATAGCTGATGAACAGAGACATATGGAAAGAGATGGTCCTTCAAATCTATAATAAATAAATAAAAGTAAGCATCTTGTAGAGAAGGAAAAGCCACTGTCAACATTTTTCTTGCAAAGATAGATTGTGTCTGATGCACAAAAGAAGCCAATGGCAAACTATTTCTGAGCATCTCATACCTTGAAAACCCTATGATGAGACAATCCAAAACAAAGAAGCAAAATGATATAGTGTTGCCAGACAGGACCCCCAGTTTGGATCACTTTCATTTAGCTATTGGGGAAGAGCAAAGGACAAGTATGAATAGTGCTATTCTTAACAATGCAACTTGATTAACGCCTCAAAGACATTCAGTTGTTGATGTGAATGGATGCAACAGGAAAGTCCAAAGGTCTCTAACATATAAAATAGGAATATGGAATGTGAGAAGTATGAATCAAGATAAGCTTGAAATCATAAAATAAGAATGAAACATTTAAACATTTCAATCCTAAAGTGAACTGGATTAGGACATTTTCAATCAGAAAATTACAAAGGGTTTTACTGGGGAAATGGCATGCAGAAGCAGGGCAGGCTCACCCACTAGGTGAACTAGGCATTCACCTAGAGCGCGGGCTGGCCCTTAGAGCGCCAAACTGGACCTGGCTCCCCCCCACCAAACCCCCCCAGCCCCCGCCAGCCCCCGCCAAAAGCCCTGCATCTCCCTGACTGCTGCCACCGCCGCGTCTTTCTCCCCGGGGAGAAAGAGGCGGTGGCGGTGGTCAGGGAGATGCAGGGCTTATGGTGGGGCCGGGTGCAGTTTGGCACCTGCACCCACCATAAGCCGGGGGACTGGCGGAGAGCCTCCAAGGTTACCAAACAGTGCCTCCCTTAGTCCCTTCTTTCCCCCCAGTGCCCTCCTCCGAAGAAAGTGCCAGGCTTTCTCCAGAACGCTCAGATGCTCGCCACCTCCTGACTCCATGGAGCGAGCCCGAGGTCTCCGAGCGGAGTCCGCCACCTTTCCCACCCAGCGACTTCCTCTGAAGACAGTCGGGCTCCTTCAGAAAGGTGTGCATGCTCTCCACATCTGAGAGGAGCCAGCCGGCAACTGCTGTGCGGGGCTCTCCTCCCCAGGCTCAACCTGCCACTGGCCAGGGCCACTGTGTGACCTCACAGCACCAACAGCGGAGCGTCATCAGGGCTTCAGAGAGAGGGAGGCAGCTTGTTTGGCTGCTGGCTCCTCGGGGGCGATGCGGGTCCTGCCAAAACCCCACTGTCCCCTTTGGAAAGAGCAAGCAAACGAGTGAGAGGGAGCTTGGCAAAACAGCAAGCCCAACTGCGTGCGCTCTCTCTCCACATCAAAGCAAAGAATGGACACAGTTTCTGTGCACGGTTGCCAGCTCCAGGTTGGGAAATACCTGGAATTCAGGAGCATCCACCACCTCCCGAAGTAGTCTGTTCCACTCTGTGTGTGTGTGTGTGTGTGTGTATGTGGCACACACTCAGCAGCTGGACTTCCTTCTCTCCAGGCCCTGCCTGGAGGTTGACAACCCCGTAATTAGTGGGCACGCACCCGGGGGGGGGTGGGTGCCAGAAGGTGGCCTCACCTAGAGTACAAAAAACCCTGGAGCCATCCCTGTGCAGAAGAAATGGAGTTGCTCTGATAGCGTGGCAAGATGTTGCACAAGCAAACAGGAGCTATACTGCAAAGTCTGACTGAAAGCTCATCAGTATAATCATTATCCACATTTACACCCCAACTACAGGTGTTGAAGAGGAAGAAATTGAAAGCTTTTGTTCAAGAGTCTAGGAAGAAATTGATCACACACCTAAAGAAGATGTGCTGATAATCATAGCTGACTGAAACACAACAGTAGGGGGAAAAGTACAATCCAATATTGTCAGAGAATTTGGGCTTAGGAGCACAAAATGAAGCAGGAAATCAACTCATAGAATTCTGAGAAGCAACAATTATTTGTTGCAAACACATATGTGGACATCACCAGATGGCAATACAGAAATCAAATAAATTACATATTCAGAAGCAGAAGATGGAGAAGCACTATACTATCTGCTAAAACAAGACCAGGAGCTGATTATGGTACAGACCATGGATTGTTAAAATCAAAATTTAGAATTAATCTGAAGAAGAAGAAGAAGAAGGATTGGATTTATACCCCACCCTTCACTGGAAATCTCAGAGTGGTTTACAATCTCCTTTCCCTTCTCCTCCCCTTCCCACAACAGACACCCTGTGAGGTAGGTGGCTTTGAGAGAGCTCTTCCAAGAACTGCTAATGAGAGAACAGCTCTGAAAGAGCTTGTGACTGACCCAAGGTTGCAGCGGCATGTGGAAGAGTGGGGAATCAAACCCGGTTCTCCCAGATTAGCATCCATGTTCTTAACGACTACACCAAACTGGCTGTACTCCAAACCACAATATACCATAAAAATGCTCATAGTGTCAAAATACATTCTAAATAGTTTAAAGAACATATAAAGAACAGATGTGCATTACTAAGTTCAAGTGAATGGGAACCAGAAAAACTGTGGGTTGAAACCAGAGATATTAAAAAAGAATGTGCAAAGATAATTCCTGTAGCCAAAAGAAATGAAAAGACTTGATAGATGATTGATGACACCCTTAAAATTGCTAAAGATAGATAAGAAGTGGTGGCGGCTACAGGCATGGACGGCTTCAAAAGGGAATTAGATAAGCATATGGAGCAGAGGTCCATCAGTGGCTATTAGCCACAAGGTATAGATAGGGGCTCTGGGGCAAGTGATGCTCTGTCTTCTTGGTGCTTGGGGGGGGGGTCAACAGTGGGAGGGCTTCTAATGTCCTGGCCCCACTGGTGGACCTCCTGATGGCACTGGTATTTCTGGCCACTGTGTGACACAGAGTGTTGGACTGGATGGGCCTTTGGCCTGATCCAACATTGGCGTCTCTTATGTTCTTATGTTCTTAAGAAGGCACCCAGGCCTGCCTTCCCTTCAAGGGGGGGCTTGAATGGGGTCCCCGCAGCCACGAGGTGCCCAGGCAAGCCAAGGGAAGGTATGGGGTGTGGCCTAATAGGCTAATGAGCTATGCTGTCAGGGTGTGGCCTAATATGCTAATAGGTTTCTGCTGTTGGGTGTGGCCTATTATGCTAATGAGTTCCTGCTGGGCTTTTCTACAAAAAAAGCCCTGGAAACAACTATTGACAAAGGTTAAAGCGGCAAAGCAGGATTACAGCTGAATATGGAGAAGACAACAGTAGTGACTACGGGGGAATTACACATCTTAAAGACTTTCTGCTCCTTGGCTCCATCATCAACCAAAAGAGAGACTGCAACCAAGCAATCAGAAGATTTAGATGAGGAAGGGCATCCATGAAGAAGCTAGAAAAGATTTTTAAGTGTAAGTTCTGCCCAGCAGAGCCAGTGCAATGGTGGCAGTGCAAGCACAACAGGACTGATGTCAAAGCATGGAATCACAATCAATGCAAGCAAAGTGTGTGTTGGGGGGAGAGGACTTTGCAAGCACTGTGCAAAAAAAAAAAACAGGAAGGGAACATAAAGGCAGGTGGCAAAGAAAAAAACTGACAAGACTCCTCTGAAATTGACAAAAGCAGCAGAGAAACAGGAGAGGGGAGGGGAGGATAAACAGTCCCTTGGAGCCTCCAAATGCTGGAACCTGATCTTCCCAGTAATTTCTGAGATTTTTCAGGACCATCTGAATATATTTGGGATGCCAATATACCAGGAAAAAATACCAATAAGGGTTTTTTAAATATATTTTCAGCTTGGGTGTATCCAAATGCACACCTCTAATCAAGACAACACATAATATAGTGTTTCCCATTGCTATGTATGGGTGTAAAAGTTGGACAGGGAAGAAAGCTGACAGGAAGAAAGTTGATTCATTTAAAATGTGGTGTTGCACAAAAGTTGTACAGACACTGTGGACCACCAAAAAGACAAATAAGTGGGTTCTAGGTCAAATCAAGCCTGAACTCCTCTGGAAACTAAAATGACCCAACTGAGGCTATTGTACTTGTACACATTACGAGAAGACAAGAGTCACTGGAAAAGACAATAATGCTAGGAAAAGCTGAAGGCAGCAGGAAAAGAGGATGAGCCAAAATGAGATGGATTGACTCATTCAAGGCAACCACGAGGGCCCTCAGTTTGCGTACCTGAGGAAGGTAGGACATTTTGGAAGTCAGTAATTCACGGGGACTCCATAAACTGGGAGTGACTTGATGACACTTAAGACACATACACACAAGCTACTGCTTGGCTCAGTGTGGCCAACAAGCATCTGATGTGCTTTGGTGCATCAGACAATGATGCCTACATTTATAGATGCAAATCCTATCATAAATCAATTTCAGACAAAGCAGTTTGTCATGTCAGCTGCTAAGAGGGCAAGAAAAACTGGCCCTGTTCAACCTGACAGTTACATCTTACAAAAGGCTGCTCATCCCCATTTTGTGTGTCTTTGATGTATTTGGGAATATCTTTTCTTCTATCAGTAGTATAATGGATGATCTGGCAACCAGGATCTCCCTATTCCCGTCCCTCTATCGAGTCTATGAGTTCAAATCAGCTATACATTTAGCTATACATTCTTTCACAATCCCAGCTAGTGTACAGCACATCCCACTTACAGGAGTATTTTGCAACAATGTTGTCAGCCAGGAAAAACTGTAAAAAGTATTGATGGTTTCCAGTCTTGTAGTAACTGTGAGACGTCATCATGCCGTAATGATGCCAGCTGTCCTGATTACAACCTATTGCTATTTCTGTTGTTCTTTGCTATAGTGCACTAATGTTTTACTGGAAGCCTTTATTACTACTGGAAGGCAAAAGGCAGCTCTGTATTAATTACAGCTGCGGTTAATGTAAATTACCCCTTCAGCGACAAGAACTGCTTTCATGATGTCTGAAAGCACTTTTCCTGTGATAGGGAGATACCAGTTGAATGACAGTAGAGAGCCTCATCCGTTTTCTTGACAGACTGTCTGAGGTGTGGGGGTGGGGATAATGAGCCATGTTGAGTGAAAGGGTAGGTGATTTGGGCTGATTTGTGATGTCTGAAAGTAACATTAAGTTAATATAAAAAAAACAACAACACACACACAACTTGTTAAGCATCCATCTGAAATAGGAAGCTATTTCTAAGAGCTTCTCATTTAGGTAATAGATGCCAAATGATTTCATCAAACCCACTTCATACCTTCTTCCTTATAGAATGCAATAAGTACACTGCCAAGAGGAGCTCTGTCGGAGACTTCTATGTTTAGGAAGCCAGTAAGTCATGCCTACAACCACACACTCCTATCTCCGGCCCCGGTCACATGGGCCAGAAAATGGGGGGGGAGGCGTGGCTCTTTGCGCCGTCGCAATCTGATGCACGATTAGGCGATCAGACTTGACAGCGGCACACCGGGGCTTCCACCATTGGCACGCACAGCAAAGAGGATGCCAGCGCGATCACACCACAGGAGTTCGGAGGCAGCCCATGGCAAACCATTTGCTGGTAGGTCGATCCTGGTAGCTTTTAACATCGTGGCTTCGGCGGCTTGCTGCGGGTTGGCCTCGGGAGTGCTACACCTCCCAGATGTTCCAGTGAGATCACACCCGGAAAATCCGCCGGAGTACCGTGCCTTCAGCGGGGCAAATGCTCTGTGTGACCGGGGCCTCCCTCTGGCAGCTGAAGCCAGCTAGAAGCTACCTGGATACAACTCTTTTACAGGAAAATGACCAGTAATGGTGAAGCACATTCTAGTCTTCACAATCATCCCATCCCCTAATCTACTAGGTGGGAAGTCTGCATTGAGTATCACTATGTAGCAAGTCTCCCAGAAGAAAGATTTGGGTCCCAATTATTCTTTTTACACTTTACACACAACAGCAGTAACACAATGTGTTGCACTGTTGTCTTGGTGAGGGAAACAGACAAAGAGGAATCTACACTACAACACCAAGCAGCCAATACTATGAGTCAACCAGCAGGTCATTGAGAAACTGCCATGCACTACGTAAATAGAGAAGTGGCCCAATTGTGACCTGGTTCCACAAGGCAAGGCATACCTTTGAGGTGACCTGCTGGAAATAATATGTTTAGAGGGAAAATGGCAGAGGCAGCAGGACCAGTGCCCAAGTTTCATCCTAACTGTGATGATGAGGTATTTGTATTCTTCTAGGAGCCTTCCCATGACATATTCATTTTCATGTGCCTCACCCAGGTTTGCAACCATATAGTCAAAGGGACAACTGTGGATCTGCTTTTCAATAGATAGGTTTGATCCCTAACTACAGGCTCCCAGAAGGGTTGAGAGAACACATGTTCACCTGAGAATAATAAGCGAGCTAGCCAGTCACTAGCACAGGGACCAGAAGCTTCATGTAGGAAAATGATACAGTTCATAGCCCAGTATTTGCCATTTTGCCCAAGCCTTTTTCCTTCCGTCTGGCCAGACCACTCCCTTGCTTTTTTTTTTTGGTTGGATGCCAGGGTTTGCTGGTTTTCCCACAAAACCTTCTCAGAACATCAGTCACGCCCATTCAGTATATCTGATTTTGATAGGATGTCTTTCCTGGTAAAGTGACTTTCTCTGTAAAGTGTCTTGGGCTGTTTTGCAAAGTGGGTTATAAATAGTTCAAATAACTAGATAAATGGTTGCCACACTGCTTCATTATGATGCCAGCAGTAACCAGGGGACAGTGAAGAGGGCCCTTCCTCCCTTGCAGTGGTTCCTGTGGCAGCCCCTGTTGCAACCATAGAGCTGAGGTCCTTGATATGGCTAGAAGGGCCCGTGTGGTATAGCAGTGAGAAGCTGGTAGAGGAGAGTTCAAGTAATGACATTTGCTGCCCCATGTCTCTCTCTCTCTCTTTCAGCCAAATCTAGAGCTGTTGTGGAAATAAAAAGGAGAAGGGGAAGCAAAGAAGGAGGTGGTGCAGAGGTGAATGGGTTGCAGCATGAGCTATGCATGGTAGAATGGAGATAAGCTAGCATCACTTGCTAAAGCTATGTGGTCTTAAGTCACTACTCAGTCCAGCCCTGGGGACCCATTCAGTCTTTTACGCAGATGTCCTGCCAGCATCAGAGCTCTGCTGCCAGTGCATACCACTAGTATCAATGCTTACAGTTGCCAGCATTAACGGTTATGCTGTGAAGTACTATATTGCTTTGTAAGCATAATACTACATGTCCTGCCAGTGCAGTGTTGTATTTCGGAGATCCTTTCCTAACAGGAAGAACTGAAGGATAGGAGTTAAACTTCTTTGTCTCTCCCTCCAGTTGCTAGATAACGGGTAGCTTTTCATCTGGGTAAGTTTCACTGAGCTGGCATTCCAAAGCCCTGCCCAGTGCCAGTGGTCTTCCCTTCTTCCAGTTTCACAGGGTACGTAAGGCGTTCCCAATAGGTGCATTCATAGATTGCCACGTCACAAATTAAATTCCTAGACACAGGACTGTGCAGGCAGCAACAAAAGCCAAATGGGTTGCAAAACTGAGCTGGCAAAGGGAGTGCTGGGATTTGCAGCCCACAAAGGACAACGGAAAATTTCTCTCTCACAGAGAGGAGGAGGAGGAAGCAGAGGGCTGTGCCTCTGAGTCATAGAGTTGCTGGTTTGTCAGAGCCATGCCTAAAGGCACACACTCTTTTCCTAGGCAGAGTGGAAACACCCTTTAGTTACTCTTTTCAGTGGGTTAGCAAAGCTGCTGCTTCTGTGCCACTTTCCTTTGCTGCTATCAGACAGATACTGAATGAACCAAAATGAAAGATGTTAGTAATGATGCCATTGCTAGCCACATTGCTACTGCGGTGTATGTCTGCTGAATTGTTCACTGCTTCCTCTACAAAAAGCAAAGCTATGACCCCTACTAGGCAGAAGTATTTGTGAATGTTTTCAGGCACGCTGAATCAGTGTACTGAAGGAAACTAGCCACAGAAGTGCTGCTCTCATATGAGTGGCTAAACCAAAGTAGTGGTAAGAGGTCTTAGGAAGTACTACTGCCTCCTATGTTAGTCTTCTGGTTGCTAGAGAAACTTCTCTGGAAGCACCCAGGTGTTCTTTTTGAAAGATAATAGCTTTTACTGCAAAATATCGTTCACAGGTCTCTCCAAAGGGCCCAAGCAGATGTTATGTAGGACTGGAAACAGCTTGGTGGGGAGGGAAAGGATTAAGCAGTGCTCAAACTGGCAGCCTCCTTTGGTTGTTTTTCCTTTAAAAATTAAAACAGTAGGCACTGTTCCCTCTAAGCTGAGTTGGTGTGAGCTGTCTCACAGTTTTTTTAGCCTCCAGGTCACACATTTTTGTCTTAGCTCAGGAAGGATGGCTCCAGAGCAAATGAATTTATGCAGTAGCCAAATTGCCTGCTCACAACTTTAATGCCAGTAGCTCACAAAGTAGAATTTTTGCTTATAGGACTCCACAGCTTACAGGGAACTCTGCCAGTAGGCAGAGTTACACTTAAACACAATTAGGCACCTGCCACAAGGGGGGAAACTGATGCAGCCAAAGACCAAAAGAGACACACGGCGGGGGGATCAGACTGATCCTGTGAGCCGCCGCGCAGTTGCTCCCCGGCATGATCAGATGCCGGGGGGAAAGACACAGACGGGAGCGCGAGGCAGCCGGCTGTGCATGTGTGCGCATGCACAGTTCGACTGGGAGCCTTGAATGCTCCTGAAGATGGGCGCTCCTGAGATCCAATGGCCGCGCTTGCTGCGGCGTTTCAGGTAAGTCCTTCTCTTTCCTAGGGTCTTTTTTGCTCCGCGTTACTGGGCTGAAGGGATGGATCGGGGATGGGTGCATGCCGCTTCCCAGATGTTGCAGTTTGATCACTCCCATTTGCTGCGCCCCTGATCCATCCCTCTTCAGGGCCTAAACCTCCAGTGTGACCGGGGCCTTAGTTTGACCTAGGGCTGCCAAGTCCCCCCGGGGGGCGGAAAACCCCCCGCCCCAGAGGCCCGTTCCCCGATGCTGGGGAATTGGGCCCCAGGGGAACCCCACCCCAGCGTGCATGTCACAGGAAAGTGACGTTATGATGCCAGGCACGCTTGGGGCGGGGCCACAGCCATACAAGGGAAAACTCTATGGTTTTCCCTTGTATGGTCATGGCCCCGCCCCCAGCGTGCCCGGCGTAATGACATCACTTCCCTGTGACGTGCATGCGGCGCCGGGATCCGCACAGGAGTCCCCCGCCGGCAAGGTAAGTGCCACTTGGCAACCCTAGTTTGACCCCATGATGGCTTTTATGCTATACTAGCAGCACACTTAACTTGTCAATTTGAGTTATCTCTAGGGGACCTGTACTCCTGCTTTTCCAAGCCTTCATTTATTTAGTTGTGGCACGATTTGACTGTTAGTAATGAATACTAACCAACAAGCACTTAAAATTCACTAAGAATAATCTTTGATATGGTAAGCATGGTGAGATTGGAAAGCCTGGATAGAATTTGGATCTGAATTTGAACTTTAGCAGAACAAAAAATAGGGATTTTTTTTTTAGTCGAGTGGAAAAAAGCAGTGGTTGTGGCTATACAGGTTTTTCTGGTTTGTTTGGGAGAGGGAATGCTATTTTAGAACTAACACAGCTTTAGGATGGAAAGTGCTGATTTATTGCTACCACGTCCATGTGGCCTGCTTGTTTTCCACCTCCTAAATCTGTATATTTGTCATTAAAGATACTACCCTCGAGTCTACAGTACTCTCTCTTCACAAAGAACAGTGGAAGGGGGGATGCATGAAACAATATTGTATTTCAATAACTCTTCAAGTTTGCAATTTTATGCACACTTACAGGGGAGTAAGTCTCACTGGAACTTATTTCTGAGTAAATATTATGCATAGGATCAGGTTGTTACTTGGCAGTAAATGCCAATGTCATCAGTGATACTTACTTCAAAATAAATATGCTTCAACTTCAGGAAGCCACTAGGCAAAAAAGCTTTACAAACCTTTGTCCTCACCTAGCCTGGTAAGATCATTAAGAGTAACTATGGCTCAAAAACAGAGAGATCTGTCAAACATCTTTTAACTTGGTGGGTACTGGGCTATTATTCTCCATCACCAGCTACTCCTTTAAGTTTCACCAGGAATTTCCTACCCTAGGAAGTTCATTGTATTCCCTTGCTTCTGGCTAGGTTGCCAGCCCACTCCCCCACCAGCAGCAGCGGGGGATGGTGGGGTAGGGTTGCCAGATATTGGTTGGGAAACTCCTGGAGATGGAGCCTGGGGGGGGGGCAGGGACCTCAGCGGGGTGCCATACAGACTACCCTTCAAAGCATCCTTTCTCCAGGTGGACTGATCTTCGTAATTTGGAGATGAGTTGTAATTCCAGGGGATCTCCAGGTCCCACCTGGAGGTGAGCCTCCTAACCTCAGGCCTTCTAGGAGCTGCTGAAATCTGTGTTGTTCCAGAAGTCCTTTAATGGTTTTATTCCTTATAGAACAGATTCAACATTCTATAAGACACCTTTCCCTCACTAATACTGCCTTTAACCTTATTTGATTTTATCATCAGTTTGTTGCCTTTATGTTTTGGTTTGTTTTGTTGGCTAGGAGTTATTGCTGGTGAAGTTTATTCATACATTTTCCAATTATGAACTGTTTTGCTTGCTGTTGTTACATTTTAGTTCAGTACACATGACAGCCCCATGTGTTCACTGAACATGTAGTGAAGGAGAGCCGAAGCAGATGGGCTGCCCCTGCTTCCACAGAGCCACCTGGTCATTTGCTGGGACAGTCACATGGAGGAAGTGGCCAGCAAACAGTCCATCCCCATGATCAGCAACACTGGTTTGGGAACATGTGGGGCTGTTGTTTGCCCAGGGATTCCTCTGTCTCTGAGAGGTGGTGGGCTGGGGTGAACTTACTTATCTTGCTTCTAGTTTACCTTTCAGTCCTGGCCTCTGTATACATATTACAGAAACATACACATCCCACATATACATGTGTTTGTAGAAAGAGCCACTTAATGTTCACTCCTTCCCTGTCATCAGAGATGTTCCAAAACTAGTGCTAATGATCACAGGGAGGAAAGGTTCATGCAGCCTCTTCATCCACATGGTTGCCTCTGGTTTTAAAATAACAAACAGCAATGAACTGATAATGTCCGATGTGCAAAATCTTTTTTTCTTTCACTTTGCGTCCTAGCAATCTTTCCCATTTGACAGTTTCACCTTGTAAATATGTCTTACAGTTTGCAGAAAATATTAAATTATTTATTTATTGGGCTTATATCTTGCCTTACCCCACATGTGGGCTCAGGGTGGTCACAGTATACAAAACAGAGTGATTAGTAAAACAGAGTAAATTAGAGGCCCCAGTCACACTAGCGGGAAAAGCCACGGCAGAAGTGCGGCTTTTTAGAGCTGGAACAGAAGCACAGCAGCGGGATCAGACAAGTCCCCCAAGGCTCTGCGCTTCTGCCAGCAGCCGCAATCACATTCTGCAGGAAAAGCAACTCTAAGAAGGGCGAGGAGGGCTAGCCGCAGCAGTTGTGCACATGCACAGTTCACCATTACCACGCATACCACGGGATAACCGTGCGCCGGTGATCCCACGGTCGCTGTTGCTGCGCGTCATCTTTTAGATCCACATCTTTTAGATCCACATCTTCGGCCAGAAGGGACGGGTTGGGGGCGGGGGCGCGATGCTTGCCAGATTTTGGCATCTGATCGTGCCGGTTTAATCCGCCCTCAACCTATCCGTTTCGGAGGGCAAATCCTCCCGTGTGACCGGGGCCAGATTTAAACAATACAAAAGCAAGATGGCAGCTTAACAAATTCTTCAGGAAATCCATAATGCCCCCCCCCAAGATGTTAGTCTTGGCACTGGGACCAGTGCTGTGGACAGGGGAGGCCAAGATGGCTGGACGTCCACCACCTCAGCTGAAGACCTGGAAGGACGGCTCAGTTTTACAGGGACTGTGAAACTAACAAAATCCTACGGCCCTAATCTCAGCTGGGAGCACGTTCCACCAGGCTGGGGCCACAGCAGAGAAAGCCCTGGTCCTGGTTCAGGCTAAGTGGATGTCTTTCAGGCTGGGAATTAGCAGGAGATGTTGATCTACGGAGTTCAGGGCTCTCCAGGGTGAGACAGTCCCCTAGGTATGCTGGTCCCTGGCTAGCTCCTTTAAACTGAAAAAGGAGGGACATTTTGCTGCTGTTCTCTACATTTTTAAACCACTTGAAATTTTCTGATTCAGTGATTTCCTGAAACTGGAGTTCTGACTAATTACCTTCATTCTACAACATAAGTAGATGCAGTCAATTTGATCATTACTATCCACATCACTTAATTGTTCCCTAAAAATTAATCAGTCTTGTCATGTTTTCCTGTAGAGGTAATACTATGCAAAATAATCTTAACCAAAGATTACAGGTTAGTCACAGGGCAGTGCATTTTTGAACAGGAGCAATTCCTGTTCCCCATCTGCATTTCTGATCTAAGACATTCCCCTTCAGGCAGCATTTTGAAGCTTGGTTCATTTTTGTTTCTCTGGGGTTGTCAAACTTCTAAAAATAAAACAAGGAGTGCTCTCCTCCCTCATTGTTTTCACCTCATATTGCTCCATCTCAGATTGATATTCAATTTAATGTATGGAAATTGTCACCATGGGTAGATACTTAATAATGATCCAAGGAAAATGGGGATCTACTTCCTTTTCAGTAAACACAACTTAAACGTTAGGAATGAATGCTAACAATATTTCTATAAAGTATGTTGTGAAAGATTTTACAGATTACTGTTCCAAATAAAATCTAGTCCAGAATATCTAGCTGTATTAAGAAATCTTGTGGATGAGGTTAGTGCGAGAGAGTTTTTGCATCACACCTCTATGGTAAGACATGGACAGATGCTTGAGCTGGAGGATGGGAAATCCCCATGAGACCCACCTTTGTAGTCATGCCACATCTCCTAGAGGAGGGGCTATTGCTCAGTGGTAGAACATCTGCTTGGCATGCAGAAGGTCCCAGCTTCAATCCCCAGCATCTCCAACTACAAAAGGACCAGGAAGTAGATGATGTGAGAGACTTTTGCCTGAGACCCTTGAGAGCCACTGCTAGTCTGAGTACACAGTATTGACCTAGGTGGACTGGTGGTCTGAATTATAAGGCAGCTGCATGTGTTCAATATAATAAATAGTATAATAAAAATGATTTTTCAGTGGTACCAGACTCCAATTAGACTCAATAGGATATTTCATACAAATATTCATAAATATTAGAAAGGATCATTGGCTGAAGTAGACATTTTTCATCTGTGAGGTCAGTGTAATCATAAAACTTACTGGCCTCAAATACTTGTTATTCAGAAATTGTTAAAATCCTATCAGGCTAAATCAAATGGCTTGGATTCTATGACTGTGAGCAGAAACTAGTGAATCTGTACCTTGATTATGTTTCATCCCCCCCCAACAGCCTCCTAAAATATCCCCCCCCCAAAAAAAACCCAAGTGGACAAAATGCTTGTGTTTACTTGGACACAAACTCAGAATATGGCTGCGGTTACACAAACTAAATAACCCACTTTCAATCCACATTCAAACTGGATTTTTACTGTGTGAACTGGCAAAATCCAGTTGGAAAGTGCACTGAAAGTGAATTGAAAGTGGATCATTTAGTGTGTATGACCACAGCCTAAGTCTGGGTTCAGGCAGGCACTTGAGGCAAGAGGCAACAAGTGTAGTCAGAATAGTCCAGGGATCAAAGTCCAAGTGTCAAAAACAGTGGGACAAATCCGAAGAGCACAAGCCAGGTCACAGTCCAGAAGGTCAAACACACTGAGCTCTAGAACAAGACAACTATGGAAATAAACACACTGAGCTCTAGAACAAGACAACTAATGACAATAGTTGTGGACAAATTGCTTCCACACTGGTTCACCCTTCTCTGGCTGTTTTTATCAAGATAACCCTGCCAAGCTATTTCAGAAACAGGTGCAACTCATCAACCTGCTGAGTCATTGGGAGACAGCCTGGTGTAACTCATCAATGGCTGAGCAGCCTAGGTGGCTGTCGGCCCTGATCCTGTGCTGACTCCAGTTCAAAGGCAGAGGTTGACCAGTGCTGAGCTGCCAGCCACATGCTACAGTGCCCGTCCTGCACCTCTCGCAGGCCCAGCTTCTCTGGTATTCCAAGGACTCTGGCAACCCCAGGGGTGAGGTTGGCAGCTGTAGGGCTGCTGCTTCAGGTCCCAGGCTGTGGGGTTGAGGGCATGGTATACCTCTGCTCCTGATGAGGTCTCCTCTTTGTCTGGCAGGTCTTCCTGTAACATCTGAGAGCTGGGGCCAGCTTCCTTCTCATCCAAGGAGGTGTTGGCAGGCAAACTCATGACCGAATGATATCTGTGGTAGAACTAGAGAAGGGGATAACAATTTTGGGGAGGGTGGAGTTTGGGGAGGGTGTGATGTCACTCTAGGTTGATGTACAAGGCTGTCTCCCCTAGTCTCTATGGTATGTAGGGGAAATTCCTAGAGAGTCATGACATGGATGACATTTTTTCTGCCACTGCTCAATTTCTCAGGGGTGGGAAACTGGGGCTGAGGCTGGGTAAATCCCCATCGTGGGTGGGTAAATGGGAGGCCTACATAAAGGAAAAGCAAAAAACAACAACAAAAAACAGGCAGATCCAAGGATTTCAATACACTGTCCTAAAATATGATATGCGGTGTAAATAAATAGATACACAATCACAAAATATTTGGAAAATAAGCAATCAATTATCAAATCAAATAATTCCAAGTGGAAGCAGTTCCTTTTAAGCTAGATGTGTCCTCCCACTGCTGGGCCCCAGAATCAGAAATCCACCTGTGTTTTTGATGAATATTCTGTGTCCCCAGAGAGGGAGGGAAGGAGGCTGAGGTTGGGAGGAGGAAAAGGGTAAAGGATCAAGGTTATCTTTGAGCAGGAAAGGGCAAGGAGCTGGAATGGAGAGCAGGGAGGTTGGGGAGACAAGGGAGCATACAGAAGTAATATAAAACATGGCACATTGCCTGATCCTGCAAGGAAAGATATGGGTAAGAATTCCTCAGTCTCGAAGTGCCAATGAAAGAAGAGCAATCCTGGGGTTGAGACTGAAGATACCTTTCCCATTCAAGAGTACCTTTCGTACACCCTAATTACATTGGCAATGGAGCAAATATTATCAACAATGACCCTTCAGATTCGTACACCCTAATTACATTGGCAATGGCTGTTGGAGCAAATATTATCAGCAATGACCCTTCAAAGGATGGCCAGCATCGGTTTGGTACTTTGGATTTGTTATGAAATTGGGGGATTTTGAATCTGTTCTGTCAATTTGGATCCATTCTGCAATTAGAGGAATGATTAATATCTGTGCTGCTATTGGGGAGTTAAGAGTTTTCTTTGTGGAAGTTGCTTCATGGGGTTTGTATATGGCATGACTGAACTACTAGTGTTGCTTCCTTGACTAATGTGTGGCATCAGTGGGCCAGGAGATGAAATCTCCTGCATTGACTGTGCATTTGATTAGTGTTCTAGAGAATTTTGTACTGTAAGTGAGATTTGTGAGTGGTCCGAGAGGTCTGGTTGTTGACCTGCAAACTCTGTTTTTTAATCATGGTCGGGACATTGATGAGCATCACAGAACAGAGTATTATTGATTAGGATGTATCAGTTCCCATGGGAATCAGGCTACTTCCACATGCACTAGCCTCTCTGTTGTGTATAGCCTGATTATAATTCTCTGTCTTAACATTAAACATGGAGTCTACCCTGTATATTAGAAAGTGCGCAGCCTGAGAACTCAGGGGGCTCCGGGCAAGAAGGGCCTGGGGGAAGGGCTGCCATCAGCAGCTGTCACAGCACAAGGCTTCTGGTGGGGCCCACTGCTGCCAACCCTCTTCCCATGTGCCTCCTCTGCCTGCTTGTGAGTGCTCTATCGCCTGCGCTTGTAGCTGGACATGGTGCAGAGCAGAAAAGGCAACAGATTATCATCAGCAGAATGAAGGAGTCTAGACAACTTGTAAGCAGTGTTTGTGTTTCTGGAGAGAACCATGGAAGTCCATTCTAGGTGAGAATACGGTTCTGTGTTTGGTATGCATGGATACATTTTTCTTTTTGTGAGTATTTTGTGTGGTTGACTTCTGGTGACCCCTAGTGGGGCTTGGACTAGGGTTGCCAAATGGGCCCGGGGGGACGGGGAATCCCCTGCTTTGGAGGCCCGATTTCCGCGGTGGCGGAATCGGGCCCCGGGGGGAACTCCGCTCCCGAAGCTGCGTCACCAGAGGTTCCCCCGCTCCGAGAGGTGAGTACACTTGGCAACCCTAGCTTGGACATTTCAGAGAGATGGCTTACTATTGCCTGCCTCTGCATCTCACCCATGGTATTCCTTGGAAGTCTCCTTCCAAGTACTTGCCAGGGTCAGCCCTGCTTAGCTTCCAAGATCTGACGAGATCAAACTTGCCTGGCAGGCACTAAGCCTCTGAATCCGAGAGCCAGGAAGCCACATTAGGGGAAGGCCTTGGTCTCTCTGCCCTGTTGGTGGCTATCCAGAGGAACTGGTTGGCCACTGTGTGGGACAGGATGCTGGACTAGATGGACCACTCCTCTGATCCAGCAGGGCTCTTCTTATGTTCTTAGGGTCTTATCCCCAGTACTGAACTCATGAGTTATGAGCTACCCCCCTCATTCATCTGGCCAAGCTGCTGTTGCTCAGAAATCTTTCTTCATTTCAGTGGGCAGTTTGTTCCTAAGTCATGTGGGAGTGTCTTTTGGCTAGATCCCATGTTTAGCCTTCTGCCACACAGAAACCAATCAGAAGAGTTGCAGGAATAAACCTTGGTTGCTAGGTGTGGCTTCCTGATGACTTTATAAGAATCACAAGCTGAAAGCTTCAGTCCTGCAGTCAGTAGTTTTCCAGACCAAACGACAGCATTACAGAGTTCTGAAAAACAAAAGGTATACTTTGTTAAAAGTTTTCTTCATGCTTGTTGATTGTAGAAACATGTTGTTAGCATACTGTTTACTGAAAGTTACTTATTATTTTTTTTTCCAAGAATGCATGTAGGACAAGGATTGGGGTTTTCCTCTAAGTGAATGTATTAAGTTGTCTGCAAACTGTACTTTTTTGGCTGACTGGGCTGGCTGCTAATGTTACATAACTTATAAAATATGAAGGCTACTTCACCTCCCCCCCCCCATAAATTTTGTAGACTTTCAGAACTAACGAACTTTGTGGCTGTGGAGGAGGAAGGGGGTTACCATGGAAAAAAGAAATTATTTTTAACCACTAACAAATGACTTAGAAGGGAAAAAATGTGCCTGCCTTCCTTAGATGGATTTTTTTTTAAAAGAAAACCTGGTCAGTCATGACTCATGACATTACTTAACTGTTTAATGCTAGTAGTGCTTTCACTTCCTGGCCAATATTAGCTGCAGATTAAAATATGAGTTTGCGGAATGCAAAGGAACTAATTGCTTACCCATAAATTAGTTTGTATGTAGTTAGCTACTCTAGGTCTGAGTAGGAGTTGCAGAATCTTGCTCCTGATATGCTCAGACTTTCCACAAATGCTTTCAAAGGAGGGTGAGGCTGTTTGTTCCTGGTCTGTGGTTCTTTTGTGCTAAGGGACGGGTTTTTCAAGCTTTTGGCACATTCATATTGTTTGCTGGAATTTTACAGAAGTGTGGAGTAATGACAAAAATAGCTCTGTGCTTGTGGTACAAAAGCTTTCACGTACAAGTTGTGATCCTATTCATATGTGCTTCAGACTATCCCACTGAATAATGTGGGAAATACTTTTGAGTAAACACACTGCTGGAAGTACTTATGTATCTTTATTCTAAATGACCCTTCCTGACAACAGCCCCACCCCCTATAAGTAATGGCCGAGGAGGTTCTGTTTCACTGTATCTGAGGAAGTGTGCTTGCATGTGAAAGCGTATACCGTAAATAAAACTTTGTTGGTCTTAAAGGTCCCATTGGACTCAAACTTTGTTCTGCTGAAAGAGCTGAAATGCATGTTTACACACTCCTGTAGCTAAAGCATTATGGTTCACTTCTGCAAGCTCAGAAATCTTTCTCATGACTATACAAACATATTGCATGATTTGACAGAGAACTACATTGTCCTGGGAGTTCTTCTCCAACAAAACAACATTTGTAATTATCCATTCCAAAAACAATGGATTTGGAGGGCTCTGTTTCAAAGACTATCCAGTGAAATTTAGGAGTTTGCTAACTCATATGGCACATGCATTGTGTCAATTGTAAAATGCTTTCAAAATATAGCATTTCAGGCATCTCTCAGTGGGCCACGGATAGAAGATTTGAAGCGTTTGTCTGTGGTTCTCCTTGGCAATTCCTTGAATACTTCCTGCTCATTTCAGGAGATGTTCACCTTGCTCCCACAGCTGCAGGAGTAATTTTGCTGCACTCCTACTCCAAAAAATAAGATAATGGGATAGAGCTTCATAAATCACTGCACCAATTAGGGCAGATGGAGCTTGGGTTGCCAACCCTGGCTTGGGAATTTCCTGGAGATTCGGGGGTAGATCCTAGGAAGGGGAGGGATGTCAGTGGGGTCAAATGCCGTAGAGGCCACCCTCCAAAGCAGCCATTTTTCTCTATGGCAATGTGTGCTGTCTGGGGATCAGTCGTAGCTTGGGGGGATCTCCATATACCACCTGGAGGTTGGCGTCCCTAGATGGAGTGCGTTGGATCTGAGTGCCTACAGCAGAACAATGCCCTTTTACCTACTTCCACACTAGGTCTGTGCAAGGATTAGTGGGACATCATGTGGGACACCATGTGGACCAAGCAAGGGTTTGCCCTGCAATTAATTGGGAGGGGGATTTTTTTTGTTTTGTTTACTGTGCACTGTAGTTATGGGGTAAGTTATTAATTTGGTCCAAACTACATGGTTTATCTACAGGAACATGGGTTTGTAGTGCAAACACCTCAATTAACCAGAATGTTGAAGGGAGACTATCCAAACTAACCCTACAGGGCTGATTGGGAATACTGTGAGCCTTGAAACACTGTTCAGCCCCAAGGCTTACTGGGATGGGGGGATGGTAATGCTCAGGGCTTCTTTTATAAAAAAAAGCTCAGCAGGA
>NW_015167075.1:375491-396458 GCF_001447785.1 Gekko japonicus
ATAGGCCACACCCACAGCATAATAGGCCACACCCAACAGCAGAAACTCATTAGCATATTAGATCACACCCCTGACAGCACAGCTCAATAGCATATTAGGCCACACCCCCATGTTACCAGAAGTGTGGTCATCCAGCCATACCCACCTTTTGCTTCTTATTCTGTTTACTTTGTTTATTGTCAAAACCCAGGGCTTTTTTGTAGCAGGAACTTCTTTGCATGTTAGGCCACACACCCCTAATGTAGCCAATCCTAATGAGTTTCTGCTGTTGGGTGTGGCCTATTATGCTAATGAGTTCCTGCTGGGCGTGGCCAACTCGGGAGCCAGCTGGAACTCCGTTCCTGTGCGTTCCTGCCCAAAAATAGCCCTGATGCTGCTGGGTCCTTCTTCATACCCTTTAGTGTAGTAACTGCTGTTGTGTTAAGGTCTAAGCCAAGGAGGAGCTGATCATACAGGAAACTGTAGGAATCTGTCTCCAGATCTCCTAAAATCATGTTAAATCTGCACTGAGGAATTGGAAAAGAAGCTGTTCTGTGGGAATTTTTGTCTCAGACCAGCTATTTAATAACATTGTCCCCTAGCCTCACATGATACCAGTATCTCAACAGCACTAGAACATCCCAGCTATTGGAGGCATTGATGAGAAAATTTAGGTACTTTTGTTTTTTCTAGAAATGAATAGTGAAGATTGATCAGCCCAATAGTTCAAAATACCTGGTAGTCAGAGTAGAGCTAGGGAATTTTTGTCAAATGATGAAGGATGTTATACTTATGATACTTTACTGGAATTACTAATGTAGTTGAGCGAAGGTGCAGAAGTGTGTTGGGTCTGAGTCTCTAATCTCAACCGTGAAAAAAGGCCAACTGAAAATAAAACATCTAATATTGTAACATCCCTGTATATATCTATGGTGCAGCCTCATTTGGAATGCTGTGTGCAGTTCTGGTCACTGTTTTCTCCGAAAGGATATGGCAGAACTGGAAAAAAGTACAAACGAGGGCAATCAAGGTGATTAGGGGGTTGGAGGACCTTTACTGTCAGGGAAGTCTGAAGAGTCTGGGACTTCTCAATCTAGGGAAAAGATGGCTAAGGGGAGATATGATGGATGTTAATCTACAGTAGGGTTGCCAACCTCCAGGGGATGGCTGGAGATCTCCTGGGATTAAAACTGATCTCCAGGGGCAGAAATCAGTTCCTCTGGAGACTACACTTTGGAAGGTATAGTCTATGGCATTATGGTCCCTCCCTTGCCTCCATTAGCTATATGGGGGAGTGGATCTACTGGATAAGAAATATGGATACAGCTAGTCAGCAAGATATTAGTGTTTCTTCTTGTCAGGTCAGTGAGGCTCAATTAGCATCCTACAGGTCACATCTAGCTCTCTCAGTACCAGTTTACCTACAGATGTAGCGCTGTCCAGGCCACAAGCAGCATGTGAGAAACCTATGTGCTACTTCTGACCTAGCAGAGTACCTCCTGATATAAAATGAGGATGTACTTACGTGCATGCATGCATGTGTTCTCTTACTTCATGGCTCTTTGAATGGCTTGATGGTGGTCTGTAGACTGTAAGAAGTAAATTTTATGACATGATTTTTTTTTGTTTTCTCTTTGCAGGAACTTAAATCAACATGTCTTTTGTATCAGAATTTCTGAAGCAGGCCTATTTTATTGACAACGATGAACCACAATATGTTGTAAGAGCTTCCAAACAAGACAAAATGCAAATGATATAAATCAGTTTATAGAGTATAATTAAATAATAGCAAAAGTATAGCAAAAGTAAGGCATTTACATTGCATGTCAACTAATGTTGGTAGGAACGGGATTCTGTAAGAATCCCAGTATTGGTAAATTCATATCATTGAACAGATCTAAGAGTAAATGTCGACATGCTGTGTAAGCTGTGATAGACAAATCTGGATTGTCCACCAAATTGTAGCTTCAGAGACCACTCACTGATCCTCTAGACAATGTCATGATTCTCATCATTTGGGGACGGCAAAGGACAAGGCTCTTTGAAGTCATCTTCTATTCATTTCTGCTGAGTTTATGAAAGAAGACAGATTCTGTTGAATTTAGTAACTCTCCCATTTTTTAAATTAATGGCATTAGTCTCATAACTGTGGATTGGCACAATTACCCCACTTAAATTAATGTCTCCAAGTAGCTCTTTATATTGTAATATATTCTAATAGAGCCTATTGTTTATTTTACATCTTTAGAAAACAAAATTCACCATGTTGATTTAAATGTAAATGACTGTGGATTTTTTGGATGGAACTGTAGAACAAACACGTATTTTTCATCAACAAGTATTTATTCAGTGTTGTTCTCTTTTAGAAAAGCACTAAAGGTGGTTCAGCAGTCAATGCCTACCCAAACTTCAATCCTTCAGCTGATGCTGCGGCACTGGACAAAGCCATTACTGCTAAAGGTAAGAAGGATGTAAGAAGTGTTTAGATGGTATGAAAACAACTCAAAACAACTTGCTTGGGATGTGATTCAGCCTGTACGTACATGTGTGCATTACTTGTTTAAACAGTCGTTTTCATGGCAGAATTTCCCTGCATATGGAAACCTAACACATCAGGGAGGCAGTTAGCTTTTTATGTACAGGAGTATTTTGAAGTTTCAAATTATTGGTGTGAGATGGCTAGCTACAAAGCTACAGAGCTGATCAGATGTGTGGTGACATACTGGAGGGCTGGGGGGCAAAAATGTTGGAAGTGGGATTTTGTCACGCCCAAAATGGTTTGTAATTGTAAAAAGGACTTGGTCCTTTGTTTTTATCAAAGCACTATACTGATATCAATAATCTTTTGCATACTGGGTCCTGTAAAATGGAATGATGCTATTACATGGAATTGTTCTTTTCAGGAGTTGATGAAAAAACTATCATTGATATTTGCACCCAAAGAACTAATGCCCAGCGCCAGCAGATCAAAGAAGCCTACCAGCAATTAAAGGGAAAGGTACAGTCTGTAAAAAAAAAAAAAAAAAAAGAGGACCCTTAAAGGAATTTGTATTTGGTGACATCTGTGTCTGTGACAACAGGGTTGAAGTGAAGAAGAGCAGGTAGAAGAAAGGAGGAGGAGGTCACCAGGCCTTAGGGGGCTGGGATCTTTTTGGTTGTTGTCATGACAGTATGAGCAAACCTGGTGTAGTTGTGGACAAAAACGTACCAGGTGAACAAGGCTTACAAGAATGTTATTCCTGTTGGAGGGAAATCATAATACATAATTTGAGGGTAGATTAAAATTAGGAGGTAGATTCAAGTACTATTTTAGAATCTGAATTCTTTCAATGGCTGTTTTACACTTTATGTTCCTTTCTCCTGTAGCCTCTGGAAGAGAGTCTGAAAAAAGCACTCAAAAGCAATTTAGAAGACGTTATTGTGGCATTGCTGAAGAAGCCTGCTCAGTTTGATGCTGAGGAGCTCAGGGCTGCCATGAAGGTATGTGTGAGGACTGGGCTTGGGTGGCCATTGGACCAGGAGGAGAGTTGGTCCTCTGGGCTAATGATGCAAAAGCACATCCCATGAATACTCTCCCATGTCATGCTAGCTGAAAAGACAGAGCATTAAGTGGGTTCCGTTGGCACCAAGAAACCAGCAGTGTGTATCAGGTCACCTACAATCTGGATCCCTCACATACATATTATGCACTTGGTCAACAGGATCCCTTACAAGGACAGCCTCAGCCATGGGGCAAGCGGGTCAGTTGTCCCATCCCTGAGCTGTGGGGACTCCCTGATGGCCCAGCTGGCATAGACGGTGCCCAGGCATCAGCAGCAGACCCTGGTGCCCCCAGTGGCCCTGACTGCTCTGCCAGCACCTCCTGAGGGGCAAACTAGACATGACTGCGTCCTTGTGGCCACCACAAGGATACCACTGCAGTGCAGTGCTTTTGTCCCCCCCCCACCTTTTCAAGTGATGCAGGTGGGGAGGGTGGTCGTTTTGGCACTAGATAAGGCATGGTGGGGGGAGGACAAGAGTATTGCACTGTAGGCCTAGTCAGGATTGGGCCCTCATGGCATTTTTAAATTACTTTAAAATGACAGTGGCATCCTTACAGCAGCTGCAAGGACACCATCTCATCTAGTAGGGCCCTGAGTCTCAGGCAGATCATAGGGGCCATCAGCTTGTTCCCATATAACCATTGTTCAGAGTCATACCAGCAGTGGCATGCAGTGGTGTAATCTACAATAAGCTGCATTTCCATGCATTTGCAACCCAAAAGTTAATGAGATTGCGATCTGGACTGAATAAACATAGGCAATGTGAAAGGACCCTTAATATAAGTTCTGCCAGTAGTGCAAACTACCGGTATGGTCTTAATCACTTGAAATTAATCACTTGAAATTTTCTTGGCTAAAAACACATATTAAACAGTTATCCCAGTCACCTTTGCCTGTCATGGACCCTGGAGCCACAACATGTTTTCAAACAACTGAATGCCACCAGAAGCTGTGATCAGTCAAGACTTCTGAGTATCTGTTTACTGTGTGTTTGAGACATGCAGACATCCTTTGAATGTTACTGGGGGAAAATGTGCTTAGGCACATGTCTCTGATTGTAATGTATGCAGCTACCTCTAGTTACTTTACATTTTTAATGCCTTCTTTGCCCTAGAAATTCTTCAGTTAGGCACCAGCAGCAATTAGAATGGCAGTTAAAAACTTTAAAACCTCCTCTTACTGGAGCCAACTCAGGTGCTGCTGCACAGCAGACACCATCTTCATGCGTGCTTGCGCCCCTCCTTTTTAACTTTTTCCTGAGGGACTAGGCTCCGTTAACTCAGTTGGATGGACACTGTCCTAAGTTAGGCTCCACCCATATACCAATCTTACTATATGCAGATGATGCGGTTCTGCTTTCTTGCACTCGTGTGGGTTTACTACGACTTCTAAACAGCTGTCAGGATTACTGTAAAATCAATCAATTAGAACTAAAGTACAAGAAATCAAAAATCTTAGTCTTCTCAAAATCCAGGAAGCAATTCACATGGAGGATTGGCGGTCATAAGCTTGAACAAGTAAGTTACTTTAAGTATCTAGGTCTTTACTTTCACGCCACCACAATTTGGACTCTCCAGTGCAGGATAGCAATTAACAACCTTAATGCAAATATCCGTGCCCTTCTACGGTTTTATTTTTCAGAGGGAATCAATTTGTGCCATCTGTGTTAAAAGTATTTATTAGAAAAATAGTGCCCCAATTACTCTATGGAGTCCCTGTTTGGATTGAGGCAGTCAACAAGTCAACTGAACAGGTGCACACAAGCTTTCTATGGGAGATACTAGGTGCCCCCACCCTGTGCCCCATATGAAGCCCTCTGCTTGGAATGTGGTCAAAGTCTTATGTCTACGAGAGTATGGCTTATGACCTTCAAATATTGGGCTCTATTGCACTATAACTCCGATTCCACCAGCTAGAGCTGTCAGATGTTAATTGAGACTGAGGGTTCACCCTGGCTTGCCATCATAGGGAAAAAAATTGAGAACCTTGAATATCCCTCTTGAATCTAGGTTGATGCTTTCAGAAACGGAGGTGCTTCACAAAACACAGTGCAGATTATTGGAGACAGAGTTGTGGAATTTGTATAATGCAGCCAATAAGACTTGTTCTCCCCTGAACCATGGAATATTTCCCATTGTAGGGTGCCTGCCCAGTTATTTTTTTCCAACTGCAATCTCCAAAATCGCACAAAGTTTTTTCACTGGCCGGGCTTAATGTTTTACCCTCGGCAATTTTATTTGGAAGATTCCAGGGTATTCCCTATGCCAATAGATCTTGCCCTTGTACAGGTAAAACTATCAAAACAGTGTACAATGTTTGAATGTTGCTATTATTCTGGTATCAGGCAGCGTATTTTATCACCAATTTTGGGTAGTGTTAAGTAGCACTGAGGAAAGGATAATTGAACCGGTGGCAAAGTTCTTACTGGCTGCTTCCCTTATACGCAGTAAAATTTTGTAAATGGTTAATGCAGGGTACTTTTAATGAAAATTGTATCTTGTCTAGAAATTGAATTTTACTTCTTAGATATTATTTTTTACTTCTATGAAATGCCATTAAAGGAACTGTTCGTGTGTGTGTGTAATACCTTCTAGTAATGCATTCTTGTAATGAAACTTTCACTGAGTGCTTTTGTATGTGAAGTTTAAATAGCTTTGGAACCCCTCTTATGATTTTTATGACCTGATAGTAGTTAGTGCAGAAGAGAGGCATTTGTCATGCAAATTAACATTCTACCCCATTCCCTTGAACTGGAGTTTACAGTCACCAGTTGAAGTCAAAACAATTGACTTCAACTGTCATTAAGTGTCATTGTTGCTAATGGTGATGGGGGAGCTCTTGATCTTTCATTTCTTAACTGAAATTAACTGATTTATTATCAAACAGGGGCTTGGAACGGATGAAGACACTTTAATTGAAATTATGGTAACAAGGAACAACAGAGAACTCAGAGACTGTAACAGAGCATATCACGACGGTAATTTCCTGGTAGTTTTGAAACAATAACTTAAAGAATATCCTATTGGAGGAGAGCAGAGTTCTGTTGAACTACTGTGTGTACGTGTCTTGTCAAGTATCTGGCTAGTATAAGCTTATGGTATTTTTTTAAAGCATCTGGCCAGTGTAGTGCATCGCACGCCATCAGGCAACTTTGTCATCCTTTCACTATGAGGGTATGTGTGTATGCAGTGATTAGTGTGCTGAACTAGGCTGAGCTGCTTTTTCCTCAGTACCTGTGCACTGTGAGAGAATTTAAGAAATGGGACTTAAATCCGTAAAAGAGTTGGCATTTCTCAAAGGCTAAGTGGCTACTAAGGGTTCTAAGCTTTTGCTTCTATTGTACCAACTGCATATAAAACAGTGCTGACAATGCAAAAGATGAGGAAAAAATTAGACCATGCGAATGTCATTACAGTCTTTTGGAGGGGCTGCAGAGCATGTGGTTTGCCTGCAGGAGGTTTCGGGTTCAGTCCCAATAGTTGCCACTTAAATGCACCTCAGGCAGCTGGTACGGGGAAATAACTTTCTTTGCTTGAGACCTTAGAGCACCACCACCAGTACTGAGCTAGATGGATCAATGGGCCTATTGAACTTTTAATTGAAATGCTGTAGTAACTGGAGTGCCAGCTTCCTTCCCAAATGCACATTTCCCCCATTGAGTCAGTCTGTGTGCATTGTGTTGGAAGAGTCACAATTCTATACGAATGATGGACACATTATTTCAAAAGGGGCATTTTCTCAAGATAGCATAGGGAATAGGAAGGTCAACTGTTGAAGAAGGTCAACATGATTATTATTTTCTTTAAGGCAATATGATTCCACCAGTGCTTGTTCATTTGTTTGCAGAGTTTAAGAGAGATCTTGCCAAAGACATTGCATCAGATACATCCGGAGACTTCCAGAAAGCTTTGCTTGCCCTAGCAAAGGTATGCAGTTTTCAACCACATGTGGTAAACCAAAACTTGGGGGTGGGGATTAGAAATTCTTCTTTCTTCTCTTCCTAGCTCTTCCAAGGTTGTAGTGTATAATGAGGCTGACAGGTAATGTTTAATCTTTTCCAGGGAGACCGTGATGAAAATCCTCATGTGAATGATGAGTTGGCAGATAATGATGCAAGGGTAAGAGAAGACTTGCATTTTGAGCAATTGGTGTGTAAGTGGGGGGTGCAACCACCCAAAGTTCGGCTGCCCCAAAGGAGGGGGGAATTAATACTGATTTTGCTCATGCCTATATTGCAATATTTGTTATGTGATTTTGTGTGTGTAAGTTGCTGCAACGGCATTGGCTGATAGAGGGTTACAGGAATAGGAGCAGTAGCACACAATTTATGGAAACCATGGGTCCACGAATATTTATCTGCCTTATTAGCTGTAATTTGTGGTTCACAGCAACCGAACTTCTCCTCTCTCTCCAGTGTTTTGAACATGCTGGAGAACTCAGAGGTAGGGATGGGCACGAACCGCACTGCACAGCAAATTTTTTTGCGATTTTTGTCATATTTGTGGTTCATGAACAGAAGCTCATGACAGGTCTACCATCATGAACTTCCATGAACTGTTCCCCGTGAAAGCTGCAAAAACAACTGAGTGGCAGAGAGTGCTCAGCTGTTTTGGGCTGTCTTCTGCAGTCCCTTTAAACTGCATTGAAAGGGACTGTGGTCACTTTCAAAGGGGTTTGCGGGGCCATGAACTGGTTTTGTTCGTGAACTCATCTTGAACATCACCATGTTACATGTTAATTTGCTGTTCATTCTCTGGCTATAAGTTTGAACCTTGCCTGCCATTCTAATGTATTTGATAAAGTGTGCATGCACACGAAAGCGCATACTTTGAATAAACCTTTGTTGATCTTAGGGTGCCATTGGGCTCTAAATTTGTTCTACTGCTTCAGACCAACACGGCTGACCAACTGGATCCATATTCTTTAATATCACTATAAATAAACTAGAGCAAGTTGTTGTTTTTTTAAAAAACCCTCCATTGAACTGCCTATCTATTGGCAGGAAATTTAGGGTAGTTCCCTTCATGACAGCTGTCAAGTACAATATACAAAAGAAAAGATAGAAATAAAGTTAGAGTTTCAGGGAACACTACACGTTGCACATAAATGCATATAGCAAACCCCACCAAGGGGTTTTGTAAGCCCCTTATAAGCAAAAGCTATTTTGGACAGGGTGTTTTGAATAGAGAGAGGCAAAGGAAAGAGATGCTTTCTCCATTTGCAGTTGTTGTTTTTTTTGCTTCAAACCCACCTTCCAAGCTGCTTTTCTCTCATGGGGTTCCATGGGAAAGCGCCTGGGGCAGAAAAATGGCTGGGAAAGAAAGGGTGAGCACCTCATCCTCTTCCTCTTGTTCTACTCTTCAAGTCAGCCCCTCCTGAATATATGAAACATCTTGCAGTTTTCTTTTGTACTTCAGTGGTGTTTGCTTCATTTGTTCCACGTGGTTTGGAGCAGAGAAACAAGAAATAATAGTCAGAGTCAAACGGGTCAGTTTTTGGGTGAAATTGTTGTTCTTTTACAGGGATCAAAAGCTGTTCTGTAAATAAGGATTGTTACTTATGACACTTAATAAAAGCTGTGTATCTGCAGCTGTGAAAATACAGCTTTAGTCTTGGAGAAAAGACTAAATCCCTGTGGCAGTTTCTCAAATCAGCTTTCACAAGGACACACTTCATTTTTTAAAAATGTTGCTACAACAAATGAAAGTCATCCTATGAATTTGATGATTCAGTCACCAAGAAATAAAAAGCAGTACTTGATACCCATTTTAGCCATGTTGACTGCAAACATTGGTTGTGCAAGTGGAGATGTGAGAGTGTTGTGTTGTGGAATGTAATCATCTCACTTTCAAGGAGACTTAATGTGATCCAGAAGATTTTTGGTTTGAATCTTAGCTTGGACATGAATTGGGTAGAGGATCTTAAGCAAGCTGCAATCTTTCAGTCTTCCCAGTGCCTTCCTGCAGTTGGGATAAGACTAGGAATCCTATGGAATGGTCAAACATTTACTAGATTATGGAATGTAATGGTGGGGAGAGGAAGGGTCTTGGTTTCTAACTGGAATACCATTGTGCAGTCTAATGGTGCTAATACACAATATTAAGGAACTTTCATGTACATTTTTCTGGTTTATTATAACAGGCCTTGTATGAAGCTGGAGAGAGAAAAAAAGGAACAGATGTTAATGTTTTCGTTACCATCCTTACTACAAGAAGTCATCAACATCTCCGAAGAGGTAGGTGAGAAGCAAGCGAGCTTTGTTGATGAAAATGATTTTATTTACATGCCACGTGCAAGGGGTGATTAGAAATACGAATTCAGCTGCAGGATCTAAACAAGTATTCATCTGGGTAATAGATAACAGCCTACATTTAATCACACTAACTTAAATGTTCAGCCCCCTTAAGAAAAGGGAACCTTGCCTCGTACTTGGGTTGCCAATCTCCAGCTGGGGCCTCTGGAGAAAATGGCTGTTTTGGAGGATGGACTCTATGACATCATACCTCACTGTGGTCCTTCCTCTTCCCAAAACCCGCCTTGCCCAGGCTCCACCCCCAAATCTGCACAAATTTCCCATCTCAGAGTTGGCAGCCCTCGTTCTTAAGACACTTGCCCCAGGTTGGAATATGAATCTATCCAGGGTAGCAAAACATTCTACCTGCTCCAAAGATTTTTTTTGCCATTAAAGCTGCATAAACATCTATCCACATCTTTTCTAAAAGCACAATTTTCTGTTACATTAAAAAGTTCCATTCCAGCCTAATGAGCCAAGTACTGGACTTTGCATTGTAGCACGAAATTACAGGATGATTTCAAAATGTTTTTCCTTGCTGTTCGGTTCTGAAAATCCCCCTTTTGATTTTGCAAATGGAACTCAGTTTTTTTATTTTCACACAATTTCTTCCAATTAAGATGCACATTTATTTGAATGATATTTGTGCAACACCAGATCAGCAGGGCAGCACATCAGCTCTCTCTCTTTAGGCCCTTAATACATCTCGGCCCGCATGAACGGGCTGCTGGAATACATCTCAGCCGCATGAATGGGCTGCCGGAACACATCTCGGCCTGTACGAAACACCGAATGGTTAATGCTGTTGTCTGTATATTGTACGCCACCATCGTTATTATTATCAACACCATCATTGTCACGGTTAATGGTTGTTGTTTGCATTTACTCTGTATTTTAATGTATTTATTGTTCTAATGTTTTAATGTTGTTAGCCGCCTTGAGCCAGTTTTGTGGCAAGGCGGAATATAAATCGAAATAATAAATAAATAAAAATTAAAGGACTTTTCCTCATTTTCTGCTGAGCTGTAGTTTTACAGAAAAAAGAGGGAAGAGCTGGGGGCAGTGGCAGCAGTCAGCAACACAGGAATAGGGTGTGTGTGGATGGATGCCATTCACACCCATTCCTGCTCTGCCTGTTTCCAAGGCAGTTTGTGCACCCCATTGTTGATGCAGTCTAGTTAGCAAAAAGAGAACTAAGCCAAGTTCCTTATTTCACTTTAATTTATTGACATCTCTTCAATCCTGAAAATTCACAGATTAATGAGGCACTTTGGGTCCTTGGAAACAAAGTATCATAACCCAGGAAGGAGAAACACACACAGGGATCTCTAGGCTGCGGGATCAGTGTAGTGCAATATTTACAGTGTAGAGTTTTGCACCTGGAAAACCCAGATTGAAATCTTTGCTCAGTCTTCTCTGAGTTTTGGGCATGTCATCATCTTTCATTCTACTCTTCCATATTAGGTTGTGGGAGTTTGAAATGCTACTCTAAACTTCTTGGAGTTTGCTAAGTATATTTTAATAATTATATCCTGTAGAATGCAATAGACAAATAATGTGGATCTCATCGAAGCATAAGTATGCCTGGCCTCTACATGGCTTGGCTTCAGGAGAGCACAGGGCTTGTGAAACAGAAACTTGCACTTGAAGAACATCTTTAGCTCATCCAGCAATGATAAAAAGCACTATAAACCAAAGTGACCTTAATAGAGAGCAAGAGTACAAGAGTCCGTTGATATGTCATTTCCTGACCATATGAAACTGACTATAAATGAATAGCTGCAGTGTTTGTGCACTCAGCATTCTGCAGAAATTGCATGATTTATGGTTCTTATCTAAGTGCAGAGGAAGTAAATGTGTGGCTCAAATTTTCTGTCTTTATGTTTTGTTTTCAGTTTTTCAAAAATACGCTAAATATAGCAAACATGACATGAACAAGGTTCTGGACCTGGAACTGAAAGGAGACATTGAGAACTGCTTGACAGCAATTGGTAGGTTCTATAATTACTTGATTTGCCCCTTTATTTACAAACTGCCAGATAAATAAGCAGTGGCTTTAAGTGAACACAGGAAATAGCCAGACTCTTCTAGCAGTGATCAGGCTGCTTCCTTAAGCAGCTACAGTGACGAGGGTGCAGGAAAAGATGGCTCCACAGACATCGTCATAGATTTTGGAGCTTGGGCAAAACTGATTCAACACTAAGGCCCAGGTGAGACAAGATGCATGGTCGTATGTATCTTTTCCTGGATTTTTTAAAAACCAAAAGTATCCTGCAAATTTTGACTGAGGAAGTTTGAGGAGAGATGGACCTACTTCACCCTTTTCCCTCTGGATATTTTTCCCCCATTCAAAATATACCCCCAGGGCTCAACAGGAGCAAAATCTGCAACATCACTTCTGCTTGTACCCAGTAGTGTTATCTTGATGCTCTAGGAATTTCCTGATTCATAAAGCATTGCAGTGTCACTCCCTGTCCCCCTGTTTTGCTCCCAAAGAACAGACAGTCCTAGCAGGGCTTGAAGCTGCTCCTGGCAAATGGCAACGCTAACCCAGGTGCAAATGAGGAAGCTGGTTGCCACAGCAGTCCAAGGAAGAGGAGGTCCATGTATGCCTCCTATATATCCAAATGTATCCCCTCCTGCTCTGTGCACAAGCACATTCAATAGGGCAAATAACTAGAATAGCATAGGGGAGGAAGAGGAGATGAGGACATGGTGACCAGCATTCACAGACCTCTCTCGGTTACCCCATATGCTGTTTCCTGAAGTGTCCTCCAATGTAGTGAGAGGAAGAGAAACAGTGCTGGGGGTGGGTTGCTCTAAATCATCTCTGAGCTGTTTTTCTGCTCTCTTCAAGTGCTTCCAAATGACTGATGGGTCATTTAGAGCAACAACAAAAAAAACAACTAGCAGAATGTTCGGGTTCATCTCACTTTTACTTCTCTGTACAAAATGGTCCGTACTTGAAGCTGCTTTACATACAAACAGTAGCTGTTTGGGCTTGGTTACATGCATTTCTGTGTAATCTGTAGTTTGCCTTTAATTACCTCCTGCAGTGATTAGACTATGGCTATGTTTCCGTACAGGTTACTTGCGCCAGGTTCGATGCTGTGGGGGAAAGGGGGGGGGACCCACTTGATGGTGCTTTCATGCACCTCCCCGGTTTCTATCAGGTTCTCTGAATTTCCAGCTTTCCTTTATTTTAGTCTCTAGCCCCCTTTCATAAGGAGAAGGAAAGGCATCTCTCCAAACAAGAAGGTCTGGAGACTTTAAAAATGAAAGTGGAGGAATTTAGAGAATTTAGAGAACCTGATAGTTGCTGTTGGAGCAGAGGAAAGACTCTGAAAACTGCCATGTGGAACCTCCACTGCTGTTGTGCTGTATCAGCAGGTGCAGAAGCACCAGGGAAACTATACAAGCCTCTCTCTCACTAAATCCATTTTCACTGCACTGTCCAACTGGATTTTGCCAGTAAACACAGTAAACTCCAGGTGGAAAGTGCATTTAAAGTGGATTGAAGGTGGATTATTTAGTTTGTGTGACTGCAGCCTCTGTGTGGAAAATTCCTACATGAAGCAACATGCAGTTTTCATTTCCTGAATCTGCTTCTGTCGATATATGTTGTTTCTGTTATGCTGTTGTTATAAATAAAAATTCTGTTGCATTCCAGTGAAAGCTGCCACAAGCAAACCAGCTTTCTTTGCTGAAAAACTCCACCTAGCAATGAAGGTAAAGTATATTGCCAATAAAGGGATTAGAAGAGAACTCTGTTTTAAAGATACATGTCGAAATTGAGGTTAATTTATTTACCAGCGTGGTGTAGTGGTTAAAAGCAGTGGATTCTAATTTGGAGAACTGGGCTTGATTCCCCAGTCCTCCACATGAAGCCTGGTCCAGTCATAGTTCTCTTTAAACCTTCTCAGCCCCACTTACCTCACATGGTGCTTGCTGTGGGTAGCTCCCTCCCTGAAAAAAAGCCTGCAACCTGAACCCTATTAAAACCCCTGGCAAATAAAATAGCCTTGCAACAGTTCCTAAGTGCATCTAGAGATTGTCCATCTCGACCCCAGAGGGGCCAGTTCCATGCATTGGGAGCTATGATGGAAAAAATGCAGGCTCTGGTTGATACCAGGTGGGCCACCTTAAGTGGGTGAACAGCTAGAAGATAGCAGCCTGAAGATTGTAGTCGTTGCGAGGGAACCTATAGGGGAGAGATGGTACTTTAGATATGTGGATCCTAGGCTGTGAAAGGACCTAAAGGTCATAATCAGCACCTTGCACTGGACTTGGAAACAAACTGACCATTATTGCAGCTGTTTATAAATGAGATGTTCCCATTGACTAGTCCCAACAGTAAGGTTAGATTTTATCGGCTTATTTATTTATTTATTTATTTATTTATTGTTTTGATTTATACCCCGCCCTCCCTGCAAGCAGGCTCAGGTTATACATGCATGCGTGGAAGATTTCCATGGACTTTGGGTGAACTGTAAAACATAAAAATATACCAAAGAACCTCTTCTGCAGGTAGTTGTATGTATGATACCATGTAGGGTTGCCAGCTCTAGGTATTTTGGGTGGAGGCTGGGGAGGGCGCAGTTTGGGTAGGGCAGGGAGCTCAGCAGAGAGGTAATGCCATAGAGTCCAGCCTCTGAAGCTGCCATTTTCTCCAGGAAAACTGACCTATGTAGTCTGGAGATCAGTTATAATTCTGGGAGGTCTCCAGACTCCACCTGGAGGCTGGCAACTTTAGTCCACTGAACAAAGCTGAAGCCTTTCTGCTAAAAAGACTTCCTCCATTTTAAGTGGCTCTCTCATTGGGTTGAAGCCTTCATAGACTGAAGGAACTTCCTGTAGCCAAAGATAGCATACATGCCAGTGGTTGGAACCCAAAATGAGATATTTTGCTCGAATATTAGGATTCCTAAAATGAGAGGAATCCTAAGCAGGTCTGCTCTGGCCAGCTACACAAGGCATTTTTTAATGGGTCAGGTACAGTGTCCCTGGGCCTGACTTGCTTTCCCCGCAGCCATGTGATAGCTGCAGCAAATGTCACTTTTAAAGTTGTGAGGGCCCAGTTTGGCTTGGGACCACAGCATGGGGAAAGGGAGCTCCTGTCCCCCCCCCGCTAAAACTGCCCCAACTTGTTTTAAAAGTAACAGGGTACTCCATGTATTGCTTCAAAGTTATGTAAATAACTCCTCATTGTGGTAGTTTTGGCTTCAGAAAACAGAACGGGGGGGGAGGGGCAGCAGCCCCTCCACCACCGATGCTACATTCCTGAGCCATGTCAGGCCTTTTAAAATGATGTTCCCTGCAGCTGCTGTGTGGCTGCCGGGAACGTGGGTCAGGACTCAGTAAAAAATGCTTCAGAAGTAAGTCCCATTCTATTCTCTCAGGAAAATATTCTTAGGATTGCAGTCTGTAGCTTGGTCTGTATTGTCATTTTATGTGCTGAATATGCCATCAACGTGCATCTTTTGTTCCTCACATATGCAGTATTTCTCTATCAGTGAGCTTTTATTTGGTTGTATCTCTTACTGAGGATGGGTGTGCTGTCCCTAGTACTTAAAACCAGACAATTCATACTCCTTGGTTTTCCCTATCCAACCAAACCTCATGGGGTCACCCCCAACAGTGCAATCCTGAACAGAGTTGTAACTGTTTAGGATTGCATTGTAAGCTCTAATGGAGCCTTAATGACTGAAGCAGATGGAATTCCAGAGTGTCATTTAAAGTAAATTCAATTGGGCAGAATAGCATATGTAAAAGGGCCTGTTTCGCTCCTACCTGTGATACCTATGATATGCCCTTTGTGTTCTTGATACTGTCATAACCTAACCACTGGAGGACAGTCAAAACACCTGCAAATTCAGAACTTTAGCAAGAATGCTGTTGACATGAAGTTAAGGCTTAGATAACACACTCCTTCCTTGTCTAACAGGGTTCTGGAACTCGCACCAAAACTCTGAACAGGATCATGGTATCACGTTCTGAGATTGACATGAATGAGATCAAAGCACATTACAAGATAATGTATAAGAAACCCCTGGGCCAGGCCATTATGGTATGTAATTTGTTTTCAATTGCAGTAATGTAAGTGCTCCATAAACTTGGCTGGATGTTTCAGCATTTCCTTTTTCTCTCTATTGCTATATTTATTTCATAACTGCTCAGTAATAGGAAGGAGAACTTTGAAGATCCTACACATCCCTTTGCTGGCTGCTACCTTATAAAAATAAAAAATGATAACACTGAAAATAAAAAATAGCTACATGGCCCTGTTGTTTAAACCCTCACTATCTATACAACAGGCCTATAGGCAAAATTAATGTTCCTTTAACAGAGGTTTAATATGTGGAAATGGGGAACTGTCACATATCATAAGATGGAGACAAACATATGGTAAATGCCACCCCATCAAGCTTCCTGTTAAAGGGGCAGGATATTTTTCCTCCAGGCAGTTGATAGCTCTTGCTGTTATACAAAACAGATTGCTAAAAGAGATGTCTGGACGGGTCCCTTATTGAGCAGGTTTATAGGGTTTTTTGGAGCTTGATAGCCATCTGTCAACAGAGCTAAGCTGTAGGCTTCCACAAGGCTTGAAGAATGTTCAGTGATGCTCAGTGGAACAACAGAATTCACGCATAAAGTTCCACTAACCTAGGGAACTGTTCTTTAGCTTGTTAGCTGCAGTCAAAGTCAAAGAAATAAGAACCAAATGAATTGGATCCAACAAGGTTTCTGTTGGTGTCGTCTTTCACCACCCAAAAAGAACCACAGGATCTGTTTGTACAAAAGGCCAGGGGCATGGGGGTGCTGTAGTATGGAGGCGAATCGGGTAAGACGGAGTGGAAAAGCTTGCTTGATCCAGCCCATGGTATTGGTATTTGGAGACAAATCTTATACTGTGTCTGCCAATTAGGAGCTTTCGGTTTGGGTGGTTACTTAAACGTGACATTGCTCTTTTGCTATTTTGTGTATAGGATGAATTAAAAGGCGACTACGAAACTGTTCTCGTGGCTCTGTGTGGTGAGGACTGATGAGCACCATATCTGTCTGATACACGCCTGCCTCTCCATGCTTATTTTTAGCTCCAGCTGTTACATACCTTTGTATACTAAAGCTTTAAACAGAGAGGGATCTCTGGGTTCAGTTGTTAACAAATCACATGGATCTTCATCCATGTAGCATAACCTGCTTTGTTGTTCATGTTCATCCAAAGCCAGAAAGTATGATAAGAACAGATGTGTCTGCTTTTGTAGGGTTAGCCAATGCAAAAAAGGTACAGAATAAGCCTGAGCAGCCAGAAGTGACATTCCAAATAAAAAATAAACTGTGATCTACGTTGCTGACTTGTTTCTATCATTGTCGATTTCAGTCTTGTGCCTGTTATGTTTTCTTTAAGCATTCAGAGTTGAAGCACTAAAATCTTCCTCCTGGATTTGCCCATTCTCCTAGATACCCCAAGGCGATCTTTGTCCAAGCTGAGCTGTTTTACTCCAGGGGCAATTTCGCACTAGAGCTGCCTCACGGCACAGCTGCCGTTTGCCCCGAAACAAACATGTCAATTTCACACCCGAAGCTGCGGGGCTGCATTTTGACTCGCGGCTTCGCCCGATTCCTTCCGCAGTTTCGTGATCCTGGTTTTTGAGGGTGTGAAATTGACAAATAGTGTCGGGGCAAACAGCGGCTGCGCTGCGAGGCAGCTCTAGTGCGAAATCGCCCCAGCTGTATCCCATCCTTATTTTCTTCAGTGCTGAATGTCCCTGCATCAGCAGCAAGCTCTTCCCCAGCAAATCATTATGGGCTGAAATTTAGCCTGAGCTACAGACTGTTGGCTGTGTTCATTCATGTTTTTTGCAAAGTTTAATTCAAACAGGATCTGGGGAGTGGGAGCATGGTTGGTTTCTCATTCTACAGGAAATAATAACTACAATAACTAATAACTATCCCTCTTACAGCAAACAAGATAAGCCCTGCAACATAACTCTCTACCTGATTTTCACATCTGAGTAACAACTGGAGTCCTCTACAAGCAACAGCTTAGATTAGTTTCAATTAAAGCTGGGCTTAGCTAAAGCACAGGAAGAGGAACTACCAGTTCTGCATTTCAAAAATGTGCTGTTCTCATTTTGTTCTGTAACCAGGAGATGACACAATAGGTTTTTTCTTAATACGTTTCACTCTCATTTTGATTCACGCTGTTCCCACTTGTGCCATGTAATAATTAAACACTCTGAGTTTTGCAGCAGATCCTGGATCTGAGACCTGAGGGCTAAGGAGCAGCGAATTCAGCTCGCTTGCTGACATTTTGCTTCAGAAGGATCAGCTAGGTCATCAAGGAAGCCCTCTTCTTAATCTTAAAACCAACACACGAAACCAGGTTTGCTCATTATTCTGAGCATTCTGCTCTTGTCAGTGAGAGCAGTCCACCTGTTGCCTTTTTGGTTTTCTAGCCTATTTTCCCGTGCCTTTTTTTCACCTGTGCCTCTGGTTTGATGGGGCCAGGACTGATAGTGATTTCCCTGATGTTGTTTAACATCTATATGTGCCCTCTTGCCCAGATCATCCGGAGGTATGGGCTAGGGTGTCATCGATATGCGGATGACACCCAGCTCTATCGATATGCGGATGACACCCAGCTCTATCGATACGCGGATGACACCCAGATGACACTCCAGCCCAGAAGATCTGAACTGGGCATTGCAAACTGTGGCTGGTTGGCTTAGAACAGGGGGTTCCGCTGCTGTGCTTAATAGTTTTCCAAGGCATTCCACT
This sequence comes from Gekko japonicus, assembly GCF_001447785.1. Lineage (NCBI taxonomy): Eukaryota > Metazoa > Chordata > Lepidosauria > Squamata > Gekkonidae > Gekko > Gekko japonicus. Next base: position 394,086 of record NW_015167075.1, read on the forward strand.
GACATTGATGTGCACTAGGGCTGCCAAGTCTCGTTGAATCGCGGCAGGGGATCATCATTCTTCACAGGAGCTCTGCTGCGGGGGACGGCAACAGGTGTTGCACCGCTGTCGCCAGGATGTAACGCTATGCGTCGCTCTGGCAACGGGACTTCAAATAGCCCCGTTGCCAGAGCAATGCATAGCGTCACATCCTGGCGACGGCGGTGCAACGCCTGTTGCCGTCCCCCGTGGCAGAGCTCCTGTGAAGAATGACGATCCCCCGCCGCAATTCAACGAGACTTGGCAGCCCTAATGTGCATTCACTGCCTGCTTTACAGGCTTTGCTTCTGTTTTCACATACACACCTCTGACTGGAACTGGGCTTATGACCAGCTCTGTAGAGAAAAGCTTGGTACATAGTGTAATGTATCCAGTCCAGACAAGTCCAGAGACAAATGCAGAACTTCGCTCCAAGAGACAATGGACTATGCAGATCCTAGCCCGCTCCAATCAGGGGGCTAGGTTCCCGGCTGAGAGCCTATGGGACTCTCGGCCACTGTAAATAACCTATAGGGAAGTAGGGGTGTATTTCGGGTGGCGGTTTCTCGGGGGATATAAGCCAGCCTGCGAGTCGGCCAAAGTCGTCTTGTTCCAGATCGAATAAAGTACGCTTTGCTGAAATCACTCTCTATCCGCGTACTTTTCACATAGGATAAGGGAACCTCCAACACATGAAAACTGGCCAACCATTTGATGTTCTAACTTAGTATGGAAAATTATTGTTGTCTAAATGACCTTTTCCTATGCTCACCTAATCTTACAGAGCTGTCTTTTCTGTAGAACTAGGGTTGAGGGGACAGAAGCAAAAGGAAGATCCATGCCATCTTCCCTATCTTGACCTATGAGATCTGGATGATGGCACAAAGAGAATAACTGAGGGTGCTTAATTATAGTGTGCTATCATCACCCCAGACAGATTTAGGAACTGGGCACTAGAAAACCTGTCCGAACTAGATTTGAGTGATTTGAAAAAGGGGGGGGGGGGGGGAGAGACATACCAGAAGCCTCAGTTTTCAGTCACCATTTCTCAATCTTGTATCAAGAAGTGAAACATTGTACTGTACACAACATATCTATCCAGAAGGCTACAAAATACTTGCTTGGCAGTATCATCAAAATTGAATAGTACATCAAAATGTACAAAGATAAAATGGAATTTATGAAATGGAGCGTTACTTAACCCATACATATGACAATCAGGCAACAAACTAACATGGATATTGTTGACCTATCTACAGAACAAAGCAACCTGGTAAAAGTAAGATAAAGTAACTTAATGGTGCAGATTAAATAATAATAATAGTTTACTTTAGGGTTCATTTGCAATTTTGCCCATCTCATCTTGAACTCTCAGAGCATACTACAGCGTTTAAAATGAAACATAAAAGATGGTTAACCATTGCAGTTCTGCTCCATTAAGACTGCCCTGGAGTACTGAAGATTCTACTGAACCATGCTCCAAATACGTAATAGCAGTCCTCAACTTAGCATCATAGGCTAGTAAACAAGCTCTTTGTTTCCCTGAGGCTTGGCAGTGACAGTGAGTTTGTCATCCAGATGAATGCCTATTGGCTGGGTCAGGATTTCATCAGTGAGGCCTGAGGCCAGATCAAAATCCAGCAAAACTGGATTACCCTGCATTCTGAGTGCACCTTCATTGTAATTTTCACAGTGGAGGGTGACAAGCAGTGGGGTACTGCAGGGCTCAGTACTGGGTCCAATGGTTTTTAACTTCTTCATTAATGATTTGGAGTTCGGAGTAAGCAGTAAAGTGGTAAAATTTGCAGATGACACTAAATTGTTCAGGGTGGTGAGAACCAGGGAGGATTGTGAGGCACTGCAAAGGGAGCTGTCGAGGATAGGTGAGTGGACATCAACGTGGCAAATGGGGTTCAATGTGGCAAAATGCAAAGTGATGCACATTGGGGCCAAAAATCCTTACTATAAATGCATGTTGATTGCGTCCGAACTGGCAGAAACTGACTAAGAGAAAGATCTTGAAATCGTAGTAGATAACTCACTGAAAATGTCAACTCAGTGTGTGGCTGCAATAAAAAAGGCCAACGCTATGAGTCTGAGTCAACTGTGCGACTGAACAACAACAACAACAACAACATGGTGGGGAATATTAGGAAGGGAATAGAAAACAGATCAGCCAGTATCATAATGCCCCTGTATAAATCGATGGTGCGACCTCATTTGGAATACTGTGTGCAATTCCGGTCATCACACCTCAGAAGGGATATTATAGCATCGGAAAAAGTGCAGAAAAGGGCAAACAGAATGATAAAAGGGTTGGAACACTTTCCCTATAAGGAAAGGTTAAAGTGCTTG
>NW_015167075.1:396711-404913 GCF_001447785.1 Gekko japonicus
CGGGTTAGAACGGATAAAAGGAAGTACTACTTCACCCAATACATGGAATTCACTGCTACAAGCATGGACGACTTCAAGAGGAAATTAGATAAACATACAGAACAGAGGTCCATCAGTGGCTATTAGCCACAAGGTATAGATAGGAACTCTTGGTCTAAGGCAAGTGATGCACTGTATTCCTGGTGCTTGGGTGGGAGGGCTTCTAGTGTCCTGGCCCCACTGGTGGACTTCCTGATGGCACCTGGTATTTTTGGCCACCGTGTGACAAAGTGTTGGCCTGGATGGACCATTGGCCTGATCCAACATTGGCTTCTCTTATGGTCTTATGCATGCACACTCTAATTTAGAGGTATGCAGGGCTCAGCTTGTGGCTTTGGTGGGGATTCTAGAAAAGACAGCAGCTCATTTAATCCAGAGCAAGAGGGCGTCAGGCTAGGGTTGCCGGCCTCCATGAGGGGCCTGGAGATCTTGCATGATTACAATTGATCTCCAGATGAAGAGATCAGTTCCCCCTAGGGTTGCCAACATCCAGGAGGTAGTTGGAGATCTCCCATTATTACAGTTGATCTCCAGGAGACAGAGGTTGCCAACCTCCAGGCGGTAGCTGGAGATCTCCCATTTTTACAGTTGATCTCCAGGACAGTTCACCCCATTGAAGTCCCACCCCTCCCCGATCCCTGCCCCTCTCAGGCTCCACCCCCAAAATCTCTAGGTATTTCTCATCCCAGAGCCTGCAACCCTAGTTCCCCTGGAGAAAAATGGCTGCTTTGGAGAGTGGACACTGTGGCACTGTGCCCTGCTGAGGTCCTTCCTTGGGCTTCACACCCAAAATCTCCAGGTATTTCCCCACCCAGAGATGGCAAACTAAGTTAAGCTCCCTGACCTTATTTCTCATCTACTTGAACTTCTTTCACATGTCCTTGGAATGTCTGAGGGCAGTACTCTCTTTTTCATTGCACACACCTAATTTAATACATGTGTCCTCAGCTAGGCATTATTCATAAATGCAAAGATTTCCTCTCAGTGTCAAGCCCGTGCTTGCCGATGGGAGCAAACTATGGGTCTGTCATAAAGATCCATGTTCTTTGCTGGGTTGTCTTTGTGCAGCCAGGTGTGGGAATGTAAACATTGCTGTCATTGTGTGATGGCTGGTACACAAAAGCTGCAGTATACATGTAGCATAGCTTTAATTAAATGCATTTTCTAATAGGCATTTGAATGTACACCTCCATTGGCCTCTGTTGCAAGTGGTCACACATAAATATCTTTCCAAACTGCAACTAGAGCTGGCTCTGAGTAGAAACAAAGGAAGGTTCTAAGACAGTGATACTCAGTGACTCAGGACCCACCACCTGTTGTCTTCTGAGCACTGTTCCTCAAAGCAGCACATACTTCATGTCTCACGGAAGTGGGGAAGGCCCTCGACCCCACCTTGTACTAGCTGATGCCAGGAGAATCGAGTCTTTTTCAATTCCGCAGGGCCTGCAAGACGGAGCTGTTCTGCCAGGCCTTTGGTTGAGGCAGTGTGCGCCGATCTATGTGCTCCCTGAGGTTGCTGTCACCTGTCTACTGACCACTGACAACTGGCCTTTAACTCATTGTACCATAAGGCCAGAATTTTATAGCCAATTTATGCTCTTCCAAGCTGTGCCCATTGTTTTAATTGTTATAATGTCTTATTGTGTTTTAATGTTTAATGTTTTAAACTGAAATTGTATTTATTTCAATGATGTTACCCGCCCTGAGCCTGTCTGCGGGATGGGTGGGATATAAATGCAAATAATAAGCTGCAAGCCTCTATGATGTGCATGCAAGTTTGGAAGGAAATGGGCCTCTTTTGGCTGATTGTAATTGCTCATAGGGCTCTCTCTCTGAGTTGCGGAGTGTCACTGTTCTAAGAGAAGGAATTAATAAAAGACAAAATTACCAAATGAGATTGTGGGAATGCCTTACTCTTTCTAAGGGTTGCAATCCTATGCACACATCTAGGATTAAGTGGAGCTTACTTCTGAGTAAACATGTATAGGAGTGAGCCTGCCTCTTCAGAATGTTACAGGCCATCCAAACCATCTGGATCTGGTTGCTTGTTTTTGGCCAATGTGATGGAAATGTAAAGTTATCTTTGAGTTACGCCCTCTGGGTGGCAGGAGTGCTACTAAATTTCCTTGTACTTGCAGAACACAATGTTAGGCCAACATTAAAAACAATAATGTGGGTGTAATAACACTTTTGCTCCAACAGGGGGCTACTTCTACGGTATTCCTTAGGATGAGGGGAGTCTACCTGCACAAAGTTGCTTGTTTTTGGCCAATGTGATGGAAAGAACTTTTCAGCTGCTGCTTATGCAAGCAGCACTAAGCCCTGCTCCTCTTCAACTAACTTGTAACAGACTAACAAACAAGCAAAATCAAGCTTTAGAGGACATCATGTTAAAATTAAAGATGTAAAAAAGGTCAAGATTGTTCCTTTCTACTGTTAACGTTCTGCCAAACCCATTTTCCTTCCCCCCCTAAAGAGAAATTTGAGAATTTCAACACATGAGAACAAAGTTTCTTGAACAAAATGCTTGCAAACTCACTGTCTTAATCCTCTGACACTGCAATCCTAAAAATGTTCAATGGACTTAGAAGGGTGTAACTCTATTTACAGTTGCATGGTTCAATCTCCTTGGTAGGGTTAAAAATGTTTTCTAACTGTGTGACAATTACAGAATTGTGACAGGGGAAAAGATAATTTTATACTGGAGCGGGAAGATGCAATTTTTAGCGCCTACCAAAGTAAAGTTATCTTTGAGTTACGCCCTCTGGGTGGCAGGAGTGCTACTAAATTTCCTTGTACTTGCAGAACACAATGTTAGGCCAACAGGGGGCTACTTCTACTGTATTCCTTAGGATGAGGGGAGTCTGCCTGCACAAGGAGAACTAATGAAGTTGGAAGTGGGGTGGAAGCAGGGGTCATTTCGTAGACGCTCCCAAGCAGCACTGCACCATGCACCACGTCAAGGACACCGCTCCGCGCCAAAGTCATGGCCTCCACTCAAGGGCATCTGGAGATCTTCGATCCTGCACATCCCAAACTCTGGGACTCGTGGACGGACCAACTGACCTGCCACCTTGCCTACAATGATGTTACTGATCCAGGCAAACCACGGGCCCTGCTCCTCCGCTCCTGTGGCGTGAACACAGTCCACCTCATGAAGAGCTGCCTCACACCCCGGGCGACCCTCGAGTGTTCTTACGAGGACATCATCGATGCCCTGACGAGGTACCTCACGCCCCGGCCAACAATGCTCACCAGATGGATAGAGTTCCAGGACCGCGTCCAGGAACCAGGTGAGTCGGTCGCTGCTTTCATGGCCCTTGCCTTCACCAAGCCCCAGAAATATCAAATTGGCTGTTACCAGGGCCAGGGCGTTTTCGGTGGCGGCTCCTACTTGGTGGAATGAGCTCCCAGAGGAGATCCGGGACCTGTGGGACCTTGCGCAGTTCTGCAGGGCCTGTAAGATGGATCTCTTCCACCAGGCTTTTGAGTAGGAGCCGCCACCACTACTATTCCATCATCATTACCCCTCATCATCGCACCTCGACCGCACCTCGACCTCCATGCGGCGAAGCCAGTACTTTTCAAGGACGAAAACTGCATGGGGGGGGGGGTGAGCAGGCACGAGCCACATGGCTCTTCCCAGTGAGTGTGTGAAGTGTGTGAGAGAGGAAGAGAGCACAGTCCCTCTGTTTTGCATTTGTTTCAGAAGTCATGTGCATAGTAGAATGGACAGTAAAGAGTTAACCAGAACCTGATTATGGGATGGAGGAAAGCTCCACCCCCTAGATTGCTCTCTTACTTAGTTTTGTTTTTCTGTATTAGTCTGAAGAACAGATTGTTACATTCAGCAACTCCTTTGAGTAAAGCGATCTGTACCATTGCCCCAGTGAGATCACAAAAGTGTGGCCTTGCAAACTGTGTTTAGGAAAGGATATTTTGGCTGCTTTGTGAGTGTGTGTGTGTGTTCCTTAATAAAGCCATGCTTGGAAATGCTACCAAAGCTTGACAAGGGACTTGTGGGGGGTATGACAAATTACACTTTCATCTAGTAGAAGTGCAGCTGCTGGGGAACCCTTTGAAAATAAAAAAGCAGATGAAGAAATGAAGACTGTATTGAGGGGAACTGCACTGCTATATTTTTATTGATTTATTTTAGGGAATGGGAAAGTCTCCAGGCTCCACCCCCAAAGTCCCCTGATTTGGACCTGGCAACACTAGGTGGAAGAGCTGCTGTCCCTGTTCCCATGCCTGCCAAGAGTGAAGAAAAGTGATGGATACACAAGAAAGGGCATATTCCGCAGTCATCCTCCCAAGCCTTGAAATTCCCTGCCCCAGGGACTCAGTGAGCCCTGTCATGGTTAGCCTCCTGGAGGCTGGTGAAGAATATGCCATTATGGACAGCTTTGGAAAACAACTGAACATAAGACTAGGATATTTGTGTTCTGTTATTGCAGTGTTCATTTCATTTGGCCTAGTTGTAAATTTTGAATCTCTAGTTTGTACATTTTAACTACATTGGTTTTGTTGCTGAATTTTGCTTTTAATTTTAAGGCCACATTTGCTCATTTAATTATTTTATATGGTTGCTTCAGTTTTTTAATTGTTTCTTTTTAAATGTATAAATATACAAATACATAACACATTATGGACAAACATATAAATATTCATAAAATGTTACCAACTTCGTAATCCACGTTATCAATACTTACATTATACTATTCCTTTGTTACAAATTTCATTTTCTTAATAGCATAATGTAAGAACCCAAAATATTTTCCACCCTTTAATTTCAGCTCCATATTTTAGCTCAGTCAGTCTTACCAGTTCTACTGTATCCATATTTTATATGGAACATTATTATTGCTGTTGTTAATAAGTGTAAAGGAGCTGCGGTGGCTCAAGTGGTTAAGACGCTGAACTGCAGGCTGTGGAAGGTTGGTAGTTCAGCAGTTCGAGACCCGGGTGCCGCATGATGGAGTGAGCTCCCATCTCTAGTTCCAGCTCCTGCCAACCTAGCAGTTCAAAAGCAAGAAATTGCAAGTAGATAAATAGGTACCACTTTGGTGGGAAAGTAACAGCGTTCTGTGCACCTTGGTGTTTTGTCATGCTGGCCACATGACCACGGAAACGTCTTTGGACAGCGCTGGCTCTTTGGCTTTGAAATGGAGCTGAGCACCGCAACCTTAGATTCGACTGGCTTTCGAGCAAGGGAACCTTTACCTAATAAATGTAAAATTATTTCTTCAACCCCTTCCTAAGCAGACACACCTTCCCTTGAACTATCACCCCATGCAAGCTGTGCACAGCAGCCAGCAGAGCGCATGTGAGAAGGGGGTGGGAACCACAGAGGAGTGTCTATGTCTGTTACAGCTATCTGGAATATGTCCAAAGAGGTTAGTTTCAATGCCTGAAGATGCATAGTAGTTACCTGACACTCTAAGGTGCTGCTAGACATGTGTTTAGGGATGGGTGCAAACCAAACCACAAAGCAAAATTCATCACAAATTTTGCCATGTTGGAGTGTCCTGTTGGAGTGTCAGGGAATTTAATGTCAATCATGGATGCTATATGGAATGTATATACTTTTCATAGTTTTGATTTCATTTAGCTAGTTTAAGTAGGCCTGAAATTGCAATAGTTTATTGACTCAGCATATGACTCTTCCTGTAATAGTCACAATTGGCATATGTATGTCAATTTGCTGCTATTTACATGTCTTACCAAATGTGTTATTCCAATCTTAGCTGTATTTATTGCTCAGTTAATTATGCATCTTGACTCTAATTAGCTCTTCCTAGCAACTAAACCCCCCTGCGTGTATGTAATATTTGAGGAAATCTGTTTCTATATATTTGAAGAAGTGTGCATCTACGCATGCAGAGTTTCTCTGTTTTCACATGTACTCAGGTTTGAGTTTGGTTGGTCTTGGGTGTGCTGCTGGACTCAGGCTTCATTCTCACATCTGTTTGTTAGCTCTCACATTTGTGTGCTAATTTGCTGCCACTAATTGATCTTGCTGCCTTGATCCAATCTCAGCTTCACTTATGCATCTTAACTCTGACTGGTCCTTCCTGACCCGCTTCCACCCCCCCACACTTCCTGTATGTAAGGCTTGAAGAAATTTTGTTTGAATTTATCTGAGGAAGTGTGCTTGCACACAAAAGCTTATAACTTAAATGAAACTTTATCGGCCTTATCAAATAGTGGGTTCCATCGATGAGCAAACCCCAAGTCTAGTGATCAGCTTTACTTTATTAGTGATTTCAGCAAGAACAAGACTGAACTTCAGGGCCCCAGCCCTGTTTAAATAGCAATCAATTGCCACACCCAAACACACCCCACTCCCAACCATAGGCTATTTACATAACATTACTTCTTCTTGATTGGTTACTTCCAGAGTCTTGGTGGGATATTGTTCTTGGGCTTCAAGCTCAGCCAGTCTCTGGTAGAACAGACCTGGAATGTTCCAGTCCCAATACATAACAGGCTTTAAAGGTGCCATTGGACTCAAACTTTGTTCTGTTCCACCACATTATTGCCCTTAACAAAAAGTCACTTAGTCTGCAGGAAGCAGTACTTTTGTTTCTTATGAACAGCTGGGTGTCTGCCAGCATAAATCCCAGGACAAAGAACAACAGTGCAAATTGTAATTTGTGCTGAGCTGAAGTGTCATTCGTATGCTTAGAGGAATGTCATGCTTTAGGTTATGAAAAGCAGGCAATTTAGTAGAAGGTCCCCCCCCCCAGCACACCCTGTATAAGCAATCTGCATGCTGTAACATGGATTTCTCAGATCTGGATTTCAGTGAAGCTGGTCCCCCCCCCCCGCATATGCTCTGGGCAAGAAACTTAGACATTTTAATTAACTAGGAAAAAGGCCTGTTGTGGAAATAAATACAACGGCCTCTAGAAAGAGGCTCTGGGCGGGTGCACCGGCCTTGGACACTCAGTGTCAATTTGCTGTGGCGACCTCAGCAGGGTATAATGACACTGAGTCCACCATTTTCTTCAGAGGAACTGATCTCTGCTACCTAAAGAAAAGTTGTAATTTTGAGTGAACTCCAGTCCTCACCTGGAGATTGGCAACGATGGTTCCCCAGAAGGGAATAGTTGGTTTGGAGGGTGGAGTCTATGGCTTTGTACCTGTCCGAGGTCCCACCCCTCCTGAAACCTCACCCTCTCCAGGCTCCATCCCTCACATCTCCAGGAATTTCCCACCTGGAGTTGGCAACCCTATCTCCTTCCCAGTCAATCATCAACCTACCTTTATTTCCCCCTCACTCTTCAGCTTTCCACCCCCCACACACCTGCAGCCTCTCCCATGCTCTGAAGCCCTGACTTCTACGTCACATTGGCTGTCATATAAGGATACAGAGCCCATGTTGGAATTGCAAGTTGCTTACACTTCAGTCATTACAGAGTTAAATGTTGTTTGTTAGGAAACAGGATGTTACGTTACATAATGTCTTCAACTGCGGGAAAGTTTGTGGGAGTTGTTTATCCTAATGAAGTGACCTGTAACCTTTGGTCAACTAACATCTTGTTTGTAGAAATGCGTTGATCTAGCATTAATTTATTCACAAGTTTATGGCCCTTTGTGTGAACCAAAGAGGTAGTTCTCTTCTAGAAGCCAAGACAGATAGAAAGATATAGCTGTTAGCATATATTACTGAGAGTAATTGCAAGTATGTAACTTTTTATTTTATTTCTTTTATCTAAAGTACCATACCCATGTTTTATTTTGTTTTTATAGTAAATATATTTTTCTTTTACTAAGTGTGGCTCTTGTGTTTGAAATACGACCATCGACCCTGAATCAAGAATCCCAACAGCCCACCATTTTCTCCAGGGGAACTGATCTCTGCCATCTGGAAAGCAGTTGTAATTCTGAGTGATCTCCAGCCCTTACCTGGAGATTGGACACATTTTACCCCAGAAGAGCAAACTGTTTAGAATGTTAGAGGCAAAAGCCAATCAAGTCGCATATGCAAACGACCTCTGTGTTCCGAGGCAAAGGCCAATGAGGTTTCATATGCAAATAACCTCTGTGTTCTGACTGGCTGTGGGGGGGAGAGGAAGAGCAAACTGTTTAGAATGTTGGAGGCAGGACTCAGGCAAAGCAGCCAGTGGATAGGGAGACCCTCTGAATGACTGATCAGAG